>NW_023503349.1:72500-80000 GCF_014529535.1 Bradysia coprophila
GTTTAGATATATTGTGCCCAGTGGGCCACTTTTGGTAAGCAGAACTGGCGCTGTGGGATGAACCAAACATGATGTTACGGCGCCTAAATTAATGACTCATATTGATACCATGAAAGGCGTTGGTTGCTTAAAACAGCAGGACGGTGGACATGGAAGTCGTAATCCGCTAAGGAGTGTGTAACAACTCACCTGCCGAAGCAACTAGCCCTTAAAATGGATGGCGCTCAAGTCATATGCCTATACATCATCGCTAGAATAAAAATTGTTGGCCATTCGGTCATCATTGTGAAATTCTAGTGAGTAGGAGGGTACAATGGTGTGCGCAGAAGTGTTTGGCGTGAGCCTGCATGAAGCCGCCATTGGCACAGATCTTGGTGGTAGTAGCAAATAATCGAATGAGATCTTGGAGGACTGAAGTGGAGAAGGGTTTCGTGTGAACAGTGGTTGATCACGAGTTAGTCGGTCCTAAGCTTTATGCGAAAGCTGTTTAATTTATGTTACACACACTTAATTTTGTTGTACATAATTCAATAAAAGCGAAAGGGAATACGGTTCCAATTCCGTAACCTGTTGAGTATACGTTTGTTTATTAAAAATGGGTCTTATTACACTCATCCTGGCAACAGGAACGACCATAGAGAAGCCTTCGAGAGATACTGGAAGAGTTTTCTTTTCTGCTAAACAAACGTACCACCATGGAAGTCTTTTATAGAGAGATATGGTGGATGGCTTGGAAGAGCATGACATTTACTGTTGTGTCAGTATTTTCTCCTTGGACCTTGAAAATCTATGGTGGGGCCACGCAAACTTCTCAACAGACCGTACCGATATCCGCAGCCGGTCTCCAAGGTGAAGAGTCTCTAGTCGATAGAATAATGTAGGTAAGGGAAGTCGGCAAATTAGATCCGTAACTTCGGGATAAGGATTGGCTCTGAAGATTGAGATTGTCGGGCTTGATTGGGAAACATTTATAACGGTTAATGTGCTCGTTCTGGGTAAATAGGGTTGGTGTTCTGCATCGATCTGTTCCCCGGATAGAAGATTTCATAGCCAAAATGTGGAACTTTCTTGCTATGATGGTGGAGGGCTTAACGGCTTTCCATCAAAAAACGATTATCAATAAACAATTAATTCAGAACTGGCACGGACCTGGGGAATCCGACTGTCTAATTAAAACAAAGCATTGTGATGGCCCTAGCGGGTGTTGACACAATGTGATTTCTGCCCAGTGCTCTGAATGTCAAAGTGAAGAAATTCAAGTAAGCGCGGGTAAACGGCGGGAGTAACTATGACTCTATAATGTAATAACTGAAATGCAGTTCGAAGGCAAGTGTGAACTGGCTAGTATACTTGCAGGTGTCTACCAGGGTGATCCACTCAGTGGACCACTTTTCACTCTTGCATATGAGAAAGCTTTGAGGGCTCTCAACAATGAAGTAGGTTTTGACATAGCTGACGTTAGAGTCAATGCTAGTGCCTACTCGGATGATGGGTTATTGCTTGCAATGACTGTCATTGGTCTACAGCACAACCTGGATAAGTTTGGCGAGACCTTGGCGAAAATTGGTCTGAGGATTAACTCCAGAAAGTCGAAAACGGTTTCTTTGGTTCCCTCGGGGAGGGAAAAGAAAATGAAGATAGTCAGTAATAGGCGATTTACTGTTGAAGGCCAGCGAATTGAAGCCTTGACTATCTCTGACCTATGGAAATATTTGGGTGTTGTATATACGACGTCAGGTCCGGAAGTTGCGAAAGTAAGCATGGACGATGATCTGTCTAAATTAACTAAAGGTCCATTAAAACCACAGCAGCGAATACACCTGCTGAAAACATTTGTTATACCGAAACATCTGAACCGGCTGGTCCTCTCGAGGACAACAGCAACCGGTTTATGCAAAATGGACCTTTTGATACGTAAATATGTACGCCGCTGGTTACATCTTCCAGGTGATGTACCAGTTGCCTTCCTGTATGCGCCAGTAAAGGCGGGTGGTTTGGGTATACCGTGTTTAAAGCAATGGATCCCGTTGATGCGATTCTTGAGGCTTAACAAGGCTAAGAGAACAGGGGGTGATAGAATTGCTGCAGTTTTAAACTGTCAGTTGTACGCTAGCATTATGCATAGCTGTAAACAGGCCCTGTCAGTGTTGGGTTGTGGAGATCAACCAACACTGGAGGGTTATCACGCCTATTGGCGGAGGATATTGATTGGCATGGTTGACGGAAAGGATTTGAAGTCAGCCCAAAACCACTCATCTGCAACGTCCTTTAACAGCATCCGAATGAATGACATTAGTGGTGAAGACTACATTCACTACAATCAACTGCGAACGAACAGCATACCAACGAGGAAGCGGACTGCCCGCGGTAGGCCTAACAAACCTACCGCATGTAGGGCAGGATGCCGACAAGTTGAAACGCTGCAACATGTCATTCAAGGATGTATTAGGAGTCAGGGTGGATTAGTTCAACGGCATGACCGAGTAGTCGATTTACTGTTTGACGAATGTGAGACGAAAGGTTATGCTGCTGAGAAAGTAGTTCATCTACGGACCTCAGAAGAACTATGGAAGCCGGACTTGGTTTTAAAGAAGAATGGGAGAGTAGTCGTTGTAGATGCTCAGGTCGTACAGTGTGGTAGGCTCGAATCCGACCACAGGGTGAAAGTATCCAAATACCGTGACGACCCTGAACTTGCAGATGTGATAAGGGAGAAGTATGCAGTTCAGGAGGTTACGTTTGAAGCATGTACGCTATCGTACAAAGGTATTTGGAGTAAGAACAGCGTCGAAGGACTGCAAAAATTAGGTATAAGCAATTATTGCTTATTCAAGATTGTGACTTCAGTCCTTCGAGGGTCGTGGTTGAACTGGGTCAGGTTCAACAACGTAACCACCGTGGTGCATTGGTAGCTCCGGCTAGAGCATTCTTGCTAACAGGGTTTTCTGGGAATATCCATTCATGCGCGTGAGGCGCAATACACTGATTATAAAGTCTAATACAAATTCCTATAATACGGGGGGGTGTCGCGTGATGATGAGGCAAAGAAATGTGTTAATTATCCGGGGAGGATACTGATCTTTTGTTTTAAACATAATTAACCTCATTCTGATGACATCAACCTGGCTACTAGCCAAATGCCTCGTCATCTAATTAGTGACGCGCATGAATGGATTAACGAGATTCCTACTGTCCCTATCTACTCAGTGCTACTTTAGCAGCGAAACCGAACGGACGTATTTTATACGAGCGAAAAGTCGGAAAGAGTGTGTATAAAGAAACGACGATAAGAGTCGGAGTGCATATAGTGAGAAGTGTGTATAGTGAGGACAAAGTGTTTGAATAATTTTTGAGTGATTGTAGTTTAAATTCAGTGAGTATTTGCGGAAAAGTGCAAAGGAATTGTGACATAACGGCGGTGAGTGTTGAATATTTTGACTATTCTTGGATTGTTTGGGATTTGAGCGATTGTGTGAATGGAAGTGGATCCGGTTACGGGAGAGAAGCGGACTATGGAGAATAGTCCGCCGAGTGCCCGTAGGAATCCCAAGAAGAAGGTGAGAGTTGATGGGGAAAAGCAGACGTCGTCACGTGATGGGTCAGCGGCGAGTGTGGCTCGCGCTGCCGATGAACGTAAAGGGGAGGTTTCGGGAAACGACGGAGACAATGAAAGTGACGGTAATTCGGACGTGGACGTTGACGTTAATGGGGATAAGGTGGTTGTCGGGAAAGGTGGGGGACTGGCGGGAGAATTTGCTGATGCGGCGCATGCACTGTCCGAACGGGCACGTGTGCTTGCGTTTACCGACAGGGTGACAAAGAGCGTGGGAAAGGAGATTCTTGATCTCATCGCTGCTTATGACGCAATTGTGGTCCGGCAATCGTTGGCGATCGCCCAACTTGAGGGAAAACTCGAGGGGGTGAATCGCGCCGTGCGCCGCGATACGCAAGTTGCCGAGCGAGTCACCGTGACGCGGCCGGCCAAACCTTTGCCCAGCCCCCCGACGTACGCTGTGGTTGTACGAAGTGCTGCATCAGGCGACCGTGCGTCGGCGGTTGAATTGCGTAAGCAGGTTGTGGCAATGGGGAAGGAAATTGGACCGGTTAAGGTTAAGTCGATGCGCCCACTTAAAGATGGGGGAGTGGCAGTGATAGCCTCAACTCGCGCTGACGTTGCAAAGATCAAGAAGGCGCCTGAGTTTGCAGCGGCAGGACTGGCCTTGTCTGATGCGAAGTTGAGCGCACCGCACTTGCTCATTTGTGGCATGCCGTCTGACAAGACTGACGAGGAAATCGGTCAGACTCTGGGTGGGAATCTCCGGGGGGTGGGTAATGCGGAGCTGAAGCAAATTAGGGTGGTGGGGAAAATTAGGCACGGATTCGACAGTGTTGACGTCATTATCGACGCGCCCAAGAAGGTGCGCGACCGTCTGCTGAGTGAAGGAAGAGTGTATGAAGGATGGATGAGTTACCGTGTGCGTGAACATGATAGCGTGCCGCAATGTTATGGATGTGGTAGTTTCGGGCACATGCTGGCTCGCTGTACGCTGGGCAGATTGTGCCACAACTGTGGAGAATCTGGCCATGCGGTGGCGGCTTGTCCGGGCCTGGCGAGTTGTCGTAACTGCATGCTCCGGGGGCTTCCGGCCACTGGACATAGAGTTTCGTCGATAAGGTGTCCGTGCTACATTAGGGAGTGTGAGCGTCGGCGGAATCGTGTAATTGGGTAATGGCTGACTTTCCACAGATCGTTCAGCTGAACTGTGGTAAGTCATACGTTGCGATGGTTGAGCTTGGTATGAAAATGAGTGAGGAGCGCATTCGGGTGGCTATGATTCAGGAACCGTACGTTTTGCGTGGGGAGGTAAGGGGACTGCCGTCTAGCTTCAGGGTGGTTACTAGTAGAATAGTTAACGATGGTATTGGAATCAGTGCGATTGTGATAAACGACCCTGAAGCTGATGTGCTTGTCATTGAGGACTGTACCGATGAGTACGGTGTGTGTGTGTTGATCAAAGGTGCCACATGTAGCATGTACGTTGTGTCCGTGTATTGTAGATTTGGTACTGCCCTAGGACCATATCTGCAATACATGGAAAATGTGCGTGTGAAGTGTGGTAATACCTATATGATCATGGGGATGGACGCAAATGCCGTTTCCCCCCTCTGGTTCAGTAAGGGTGAGAACTTGGGAAGGGGAAGGCTGAATGAAGCGAATGGTCTGCTGCTCGAGGAATGGATACTCGAAGGCAGAATGATTGTTATCAATGAACCCTCGGAGTGGTACACGTTTAGTGGGCCGAATGGCTCTAGCGACATTGACGTGACACTGGTAAACGAAGCTGGCGGTAGGTTCGGGTATGAGTGGTCTGTGCAGCCTGAATGGGGTGTTAGTGACCATAATCTGATCCGTATTCGAGTTAGCTTGGACGGACTAGTGGCTGATGCTTCTCCATCACCACAGTCTGCCAGGTGGCAGACCCGTGATACGGATTGGGGTGAATACATGGGAGATGTGAAAGCTAAAGCAGATGCGTTTGGCCTGGCGCAATATGAAAACGTGAGTGTCGATGAGAAGGTCGACTTACTCACAGAGTGGATATACGGTGCGAACGACTGGAACATGCGGAGGCATACCGCGGTGCGAACTTTCCAGAATGAGTGGTGGTCTGTCGAACTTGCGGAGAAGAGGAGTGAGCTGCGACGGCGCAGGCATGCCTTTCAACGCATTCGTAATGCGGGTGCCGCAAGTCTGGCAGATCGGCTACAGGCGTTTAGGGATTGTAAGATTGAGTACAAGCGCATGTTGTGTGAAGCCAAGCTTCGGTGCTGGCAGGAGTTTGTGGCTAGCGAATCCAATGAAAACCCCTGGGGACGAGTTTTTAAGCTCTGTCGGGGTAGGAGGAAGCCTGTCGATGTCTGTAGCGTTAAAGTCGACGGTGTGTATACTGATACGTGGGAGGGTAGTGTAAATGCGATGATGAACGTTTTCTTTCCTGCCTCGATCGATGATGCGAGTGAGATTGACCGGCTGAAGGCGATTGCCAGACCCTTACCACCTGATCTGGAGATGGATGAAGTATCCGACTCCGTGAGAAGGTGTAAGGTGAGGAAAAGCCCGGGGCCGGATGGGATTGTGGGAGAGATGGTTCGTGCTGTCTGGGGGGCAATCCCGGAATATATGTTCTGTCTGTACAAGCAGTGCTTGCTGGAGAGTTACTTTCCGCAGAAATGGAAAATAGCGAGCTTGGTCATCTTACTCAAGTCTCCGGACCGGATAAGATCTGACCCAGGCTCCTATCGACCTATCTGTTTGTTAGATAACTTGGGCAAGGTGCTTGAGGGTATAATGGTTAAGAGGCTGGATCAAAAGTTGATGGATGTGGAGGTTTCACCGTATCAGTTCGCGTTCACTTACGGCAAGTCTACTGAAGATGCATGGAGATGCGTTCAGCGGCATGTTGAATGCTCGGAGATGAAGTACGTTATTGGGCTGAATATCGACTTTCAAGGTGCGTTTGACAATCTTGGCTGGCTTTCCATGCTTCTGAAGTTAGATGAGGCTCAGAGTAATGAGTTTGGTTTGTGGATGAGTTACTTTGGTGGTCGTAAGGTCTACTATGTTGGTAAGACTGGCATCGTTCGGAAAGATGTGACTCGTGGGTGTCCTCAGGGATCTAAGAGTGGACCGGCGATGTGGAAGCTTGTAATGAATGAACTCTTGCTGGCACTCGTGGCAGCTGGATTCTTCATTGTAGCTTTTGCCGACGACGGTACCATTGTTATTGGGGCTAATAGTCGATCGGCGTTGGAGGAGCTGGGCACGCGGTGCTTGCAGTTGTGTCATGAGTGGGGGAAGAAGGTGTGTGTTCCGGTGTCGGCGGGCAAGACAACGTGTATCCTTATGAAGGGTCACTTGTCGGCCAACCGGCCTCCGTGCATACGGCTGAACGGCACCTCCATCTCCTACAAGAGTGAGGTGAAGCACCTGGGAATCTTCGTTGCTGAGCGTATGAATTTTAGGCCGCACTTCGTTTACCTCCGGGGTAAGATTCTTGGTCTTGTTGGGTGTTTGCGTCGTGTGATGAGGAAGTCGTGGGGCCTGGGGCGTAGGGCAACTTGTATTCTGTACAAGGGGCTCTTCGTGGCGTGTATGTCGTATGGTGCAAGCGTGTGGTTCCGGACTCTGCGCTTTTCGTATGCGTCTATCTTGCTGAATAGATGTCAAAGGCTAGTCCTGTATGCATCTCTAAACGTGTGTCGGACGGTTTCCACAGACGCAATGCAAGTTCTCCACGGAGAACTACCATGGGATTTGGAGGCAACCCGTAGAGGCTTGCTCTCCGAATTCCGTAAAGGCATTACGCCGGTGGATGGCGATCCGATCACGGATGAAGAGATGCTAGGGTTGAGTGGTTCTCAGTTCAAGGAACTGTTGATGGAGAGGTTGCTGGATGTGTGGCAGGGCAGGTGGGATGTCTCGGAAAAGGGACGCCTCAC
>NW_023503349.1:87500-92500 GCF_014529535.1 Bradysia coprophila
TAGTTTTTAAAAATCATGCAACCACATTTTATGTGTATCACGGCTCATGTGCTGTTTCAGTGCGTGGGTGCAGTGATAGCATGTATTTGATTAGCAATGCGATAGATTTGGGATACCTTCAGGACCCGTCTTGAAACACGGACCAAGAAGTCTAACATGTGTGCGAGTCATTGGGTATATTGTTGAAACCTAAGGGCGCAATTAAAATAACTATTTTATGGGATTACAAGTGAATTAAATTTCATTTCTTCATCCCGGGGCGTTCTATACGAACATGGTCCAAGCAATTGAATCCTCTGTTCAAGAGCGTACCTTGAGCATACATGCTGTGACCCGAAAGATGGTGAACTATACCTGATCAGATCGAAGCCAGGAGAAATTCTGGTGGAGGATCGAAACAGTTCTGACGTGCAAATCGATTGTCAGAATTGGGTATAGGGGCGAAAGACCAATCGAACCATCTAGTAGCTGGTTCCCTCCGAAGTTTCCCTCAGGATAGCTGGCGCAAAGAATTATATTGTATATAATCTTATCTGGTAAAGCGAATGATTAGAGGCCTTGGGGCCGAAACGACCTCAACCTATTCTCAAACTTTAAATGGGTAAGAACCTCATCTTTCTTGATCTGAAGATATTGGGGTTTAGATATATTGTGCCCAGTGGGCCACTTTTGGTAAGCAGAACTGGCGCTGTGGGATGAACCAAACATGATGTTACGGCGCCTAAATTAATGACTCATATTGATACCATGAAAGGCGTTGGTTGCTTAAAACAGCAGGACGGTGGACATGGAAGTCGTAATCCGCTAAGGAGTGTGTAACAACTCACCTGCCGAAGCAACTAGCCCTTAAAATGGATGGCGCTCAAGTCATATGCCTATACATCATCGCTAGAATAAAAATTGTTGGCCATTCGGTCATCATTGTGAAATTCTAGTGAGTAGGAGGGTACAATGGTGTGCGCAGAAGTGTTTGGCGTGAGCCTGCATGAAGCCGCCATTGGCACAGATCTTGGTGGTAGTAGCAAATAATCGAATGAGATCTTGGAGGACTGAAGTGGAGAAGGGTTTCGTGTGAACAGTGGTTGATCACGAGTTAGTCGGTCCTAAGCTTTATGCGAAAGCTGTTTAATTTATGTTACACACACTTAATTTTGTTGTACATAATTCAATAAAAGCGAAAGGGAATACGGTTCCAATTCCGTAACCTGTTGAGTATACGTTTGTTTATTAAAAATGGGTCTTATTACACTCATCCTGGCAACAGGAACGACCATAGAGAAGCCTTCGAGAGATACTGGAAGAGTTTTCTTTTCTGCTAAACAAACGTACCACCATGGAAGTCTTTTATAGAGAGATATGGTGGATGGCTTGGAAGAGCATGACATTTACTGTTGTGTCAGTATTTTCTCCTTGGACCTTGAAAATCTATGGTGGGGCCACGCAAACTTCTCAACAGACCGTACCGATATCCGCAGCCGGTCTCCAAGGTGAAGAGTCTCTAGTCGATAGAATAATGTAGGTAAGGGAAGTCGGCAAATTAGATCCGTAACTTCGGGATAAGGATTGGCTCTGAAGATTGAGATTGTCGGGCTTGATTGGGAAACATTTATAACGGTTAATGTGCTCGTTCTGGGTAAATAGGGTTGGTGTTCTGCATCGATCTGTTCCCCGGATAGAAGATTTCATAGCCAAAATGTGGAACTTTCTTGCTATGATGGTGGAGGGCTTAACGGCTTTCCATCAAAAACGATTATCAATAAACAATTAATTCAGAACTGGCACGGACCTGGGGAATCCGACTGTCTAATTAAAACAAAGCATTGTGATGGCCCTAGCGGGTGTTGACACAATGTGATTTCTGCCCCAGTGCTCTGAATGTCAAAGTGAAGAAATTCAAGGTAAGCGGCGGGGTAAACGGGCGGGAGCTCGGAGTATACTTATGGTACTCATTCTTGTATTTGTATACTGCGTCCATATTTAATGTCACTGATCTTACTTTCATGGTGATGCTTAAAGTAGTTCAGACATGATCGGACACCTACTGCTGAACAGTGGTTTGTGTGTACGAATACATAGAACGAATAAGCGATGATCCTTGCCTACACGAGGGGTGATCACTTTTGCGCTGTCGTCTATAATGGAGGTTGGGCTATGAAACCAACGTATCGAGTGCATGATAATGAGGTTGAGCCTACATGCTGAGCTGCTCAGGAGTTCTCTCTATAAGGTTGCGTAGGGCTTCTGCCGGAGAGCAAGCTTTTGAGTAGTGTTGATGCGATCCCACATAACCCGGGGATTAAAGGGTACTACGTGACCGCCCGCTTTTTGGCTTAACTCGCCAACTAGCGGTGAAAAGGCGGTTAACAGGGACACGGATGAAGATAACGGTGGTGAAATGGCTGAGGATGAGAGTTCTCAGTTTCGGGTGGCCACTATCACCACTGGACCACAGTCTGGTGGACCGCAATCTAGCTCTAGCGTCCCGGAGTTACCTACGTGTGCCACATGTGGTCGGTCGTTTCCTACCACACGCGGGCTTGGTGTACATATAAGACGAGCACACCCTAACCAGGCCAATGATGCCATAAATACTGATCGAACTAAACGTCGCTGGAACGATGAAGAGCTGAGACTGATGGCAGATCATGAAGCTCGAGCATTAAGAGATAATGTCGAGAACATTAATCAACATCTCATTCAACTCATGCCCGACAGGTCACTAGAGGCCATTAAAGGCAAGAGGAGGAATGCTGAATACAGACGTTTAGTAGTAGATCGGACCGCCATACTTGAAAGTGGAGATTTGAACGCACAACAAAGTGCACCAGACAACAATGTCAGTCAGCCGGTAGACCCGGAGATTGTTAGCGTTCCCCCGACGTCGTACCGCGATCGGATCATGAATGCGTTGGAGGAGAGTATGATCGACGTGGATGCGATTAGGGGTAGTTCTGCTAGAGAACTTGTTGAGATTGGTAAGGTAGCACTGCTAAACCAGCCCATGGATGAGGGAAGAATTATGAGCTGGTTGTCTGATCGGTTCCCAGATACCCAAAAGCCTAAGGGACCGATCTATAGCAAGACTACTATTTACCACGGTACCAATAAACAGAAGAGAAAGCAAAGGTATGCACTTGTGCAATCTTTGTATAAGAAAGACATCAGCGCTGCCGCCAGAGTAGTTTTAGATGAGAATGACAAGATAGCGACTAAGATACCACCAGTACGACATATGTTCGATTACTGGAAAGACGTCTTTGCCACAGGTGGTGGGAGTGCAGCCACAAACATTAATCGAGCTCCTCCTGCGCCACATATGGAAACATTGTGGGACCCTGTGTCATTGATAGAGATCAAGTCAGCTCGAGCCTCTAACGAAAAAGGTGCAGGGCCTGATGGAGTCACTCCTAGATCATGGAATGCTTTGGATGATAGGTATAAACGCCTATTGTACAATATTTTTGTGTTCTATGGACGGGTACCGTCGCCGATCAAAGGCTCACGAACTGTATTTACGCCGAAGATAGAAGGTGGGTCCTTGGACCCTGGCGACTTTCGTCCTCTATCTATATGCTCAGTCATCTTGCGTGAGTTTAACAAAATTCTCGCAAGACGATTTGTATCATGTTATACATATGATGAAAGGCAAACTGCATATTTGCCGATTGATGGGGTGTGTATCAATGTGAGTATGCTCACTGCTATTATAGCAGAAGCTAAACGATTGAGAAAGGAGTTGCACATTGCTATACTTGACTTAGTCAAAGCATTCAACTCTGTGTATCATTCGGCTCTCATTGATGCGATAACGGAAGCTGGCTGCCCCCCGGGGTTTGTCGACTATATAGCCGATATGTATAATAATGTAATAACTGAAATGCAGTTCGAAGGCAAGTGTGAACTGGCTAGTATACTTGCAGGTGTCTACCAGGGTGATCCACTCAGTGGACCACTTTTCACTCTTGCATATGAGAAAGCTTTGAGGGCTCTCAACAATGAAGTAGGTTTTGACATAGCTGACGTTAGAGTCAATGCTAGTGCCTACTCGGATGATGGGTTATTGCTTGCAATGACTGTCATTGGTCTACAGCACAACCTGGATAAGTTTGGCGAGACCTTGGCGAAAATTGGTCTGAGGATTAACTCCAGAAAGTCGAAAACGGTTTCTTTGGTTCCCTCGGGGAGGGAAAAGAAAATGAAGATAGTCAGTAATAGGCGATTTACTGTTGAAGGCCAGCGAATTGAAGCCTTGACTATCTCTGACCTATGGAAATATTTGGGTGTTGTATATACGACGTCAGGTCCGGAAGTTGCGAAAGTAAGCATGGACGATGATCTGTCTAAATTAACTAAAGGTCCATTAAAACCACAGCAGCGAATACACCTGCTGAAAACATTTGTTATACCGAAACATCTGAACCGGCTGGTCCTCTCGAGAACAACAGCAACCGGTTTAAGCAAAATGGACCTTTTGATACGTAAATATGTACGCCGCTGGTTACATCTTCCAGGTGATGTACCAGTTGCCTTCCTGTATGCGCCAGTAAAGGCGGGTGGTTTGGGTATACCGTGTTTAAAGCAATGGATCCCGTTGATGCGATTCTTGAGGCTTAACAAGGCTAAGAGAACAGGGGGTGATAGAATTGCTGCAGTTTTAAACTGTCAGTTGTACGCTAGCATTATGCATAGCTGTAAACAGGCCCTGTCAGTGTTGGGTTGTGGAGATCAACCAACACTGGAGGGTTATCACGCCTATTGGCGGAGGATATTGATTGGCATGGTTGACGGAAAGGATTTGAAGTCAGCCCAAAACCACTCATCTGCAACGTCCTTTAACAGCATCCGAATGAATGACATTAGTGGTGAAGACTACATTCACTACAATCAACTGCGAACGAACAGCATACCAACGAGGAAGCGGACTGCCCGCGGTAGGCCTAACAAACCTACCGCATGTAGGGCAGGATGCCGACAAGTTGAAACGCTGCAACATGTCATTC
>NW_023503349.1:107500-113182 GCF_014529535.1 Bradysia coprophila
GGACCACACATGGTGAGGGTCGTTAGATTACTAATAAAAATTGCAATTTTTATTACGATTGGATGCTTTTGGCAATCTTTTTTGGCCGTTATACGGCCTAAATCGCATTGGTAAATCATCTGGAAATATCAATATATTTTTGATACACAAAATACAATCATTTATTCGATGAACGGCGTTTAAATTTAACACTTTATCGCAAAATCGTCAAATGAATACAAATGTATTTTGAAATAAATTTTTCTAATGCGACCTCAGCTCATGTGAGATTACTTGAATTTAAGCATATTAATGAGGCAAGGAAAAGAAATTAACTAAGATTCCTTTAGTAGCGGCGAGCAAACAGATAAGCCCAGCACTAAGCTCTCCGGTCGTCCTGACTGGTAGAGGATGCAGTGTATGGAAAGTCTATTATCTTATGCAACGATAATATGTTCAAGTCCATCTTGAATGGGGCCATTAAACCCATAGAGGGTGCCAGGCCCGTAGCAGCTATTATCAGTATAAGAAGGCTTTTCCAAAGAGTCGTGTTGCTTGATAGTGCAGCACTAAGTTGGTGGTAAACTCCATCTAAGGCTAAATATGACCACAAGACCGATAGCGAACAAGTACCGTGAGGGAAAGTTGAAAAGCACTCTGAATAGAGAGTTAAATAGTACGTGAAACCGCTTAGGGGTTCTTCTTCTTCTTCTTTTTCAGCCTGTTTCTATCCACTGCTGGATGTAGGCCTCTCCAACTTCTTTCCATTTCGTACGATCCATTGCCATTTGCTGCCAGTTTGTACCTGCAATATTCTTAATTCCGTTTGTCCATCTCTCTGGTGGTCTACCTATAGCTCGTCTTTTATATGGTCGCCAGTTCATGATCTTTTTGGTCCAACGTTCGTCTGTCCTTCTTGCAATATGTCCCGCCCAGCTCCATTTCAGAGATGCTATTCTTTCCATGACATCAACGACCCTGGTTTGTTGTCGAATCCATTGATTCGTCATTCTGTCTCTGAGTGTTATTCCAAGCATACTCCGTTCCATGGCTCTTTGTGTCACTCTCAATTTATCTTCGGATGCTTTCGTTAAAGTTAACGTTTCCGCTCCATAAGTGAGCACTGGAAGGACACAAGTGTCGAAAACTTTGCGTTTCAGACTATTATTCATTTTGCTTTTGAAAATTAGTCTGAGTTTTCCGAACGCTGCCCATGCAAGACCAATCCTACGTCTTATTTCTGCAGTTTGGTTGTCCAGACCTAACTTCAGTTTATGTCCTAGATATACATAGCTGTCGACTCGTTCAATGACAGTGTCACCAATTTTGATTTCTCTATCGTCCCCGATGTTGGTCATGACTTTTGTTTTCGATAAGTTCATCTTGAGGCCAACTTTGCTTGCCTCTTCACTTAACTGTTGTAGCATAAGCTGAGCCTGACCTAGATTCGCTGCTATCGGTACAATGTCATCAGCGAAGCGGAGATTGCTCAGGTACTCTCCATTTATCTTTATTCCCATTTTACTCCAGTTTAACTTCCTAAAAACTCTGCAGAATCGCCGTGAATAATTTCGGTGAAATGGTGTCACCCTGCCTTACACCTCGGCCAATTCTGAATTTCTCCGTGCTCTTATGAAGTTTTATACATGAAGTAGCATTTTTGTACACATATCGAATTGTGTTGGAGTACCTTGAGTCTACTCTACATTCGTCTAATGCGTCCAATATCGACCATGTTTCCACTGAATCGAAAGCTTTTTCGAAGTCTATGAATAGCAAGACTATGTCGATGTTGTATTCACGACACTTCTCAATAAGCGTTCTCATCACCTGCAAATGGTCGTTTGTGCTGAAACCAGATCTGAAAGCAGCTTGTTCAACAGGTTGGTAGAAGTCGAACTTGTTAGTGTTCCTCTTCGTAATGATTTTCATAAACAACTTGTAGAGTGTTGACAATAGGCTTATGGGTCGGTAATTTTCCAGCTTTGTTATGTCTCCTTTTTTATGCAGCAATGTAATTACCGCATTTTCCCAGGCTTCTGGTACTTCTTCCCATTGGAGACATTGATTAAACAAAGCCGTGATTGCCTTTAATAAGGAGTCTCCACCTAGTTTAATGGCTTCCACTGGAACACCATCTTCTCCGGGAGACTTTTTGTTTTTCATCTCGGCTACTGCGGCCTTGACTTCATCAACAGTTATGTCGGGCATATCCTCCGATCCCACGTTTCTTATTATTGGTCTATCTTCGGTTTCTTCCGTTGGACTCTGTCTTGCTGAAGAAAACAAATTCTCATAAAATTCTGTTGCAATGTTTAATATCGCATTTCGATCCGTTTGGATCGTTCCTGTTTTGTCTCGTAATTTGAAGATTTCTTTTTTGGCGTTTGTCATTTTTCTCCGTAGGACTTTCATATTGCAGTTAGCTTCAATTATGTTTTGAGCCAATTGGACATTATATTTTCTTTCATCTGATCTCCTTGCTTTGTTGATACTTTTAGACAGTTCCGGTATTCCACCGAATCTCGTCCTCCGTTTTTTACCAACTCTGCTCTGCTTGCGATCAGGTCTAATGTTTCTCTGCTGAGTTTTGATTCTTTCCCTTGGACGGATTTGCATTTGGATTTCATGAAACCCATTATTGTATCGACGATTTTGGTATTCAATTCGTCCAATGTTTCACATTGATTGTTGACGTTATCTAATTCGGCAGTCATTTTCGTAGCAAATTCTTCATTTTGTGTGTAAAGCCGTTGTACGTCAATCCTTTCACTTTTCTGAACTAGTTGTGATCTTTGAAATCTGGTATTTAACGTGACTCTTGCACGAACCATTCGGTGATCACTACCGGTTGAAAAATTGTTTAGGACCGTAACGTTCTTAACGGTTGACTTACAGCCAGTTATGATGTAATCGATCTCATTTTTACACCATCTGCACTAGCCCAAGTCCATTTCCGTTGAGGCTTTCCTGCAAAAAATGAATTCATTGCGTACAAATTGTGTTGCTGTAAGAAGTTGAGTAAAGTATTTCCACGCTCATTTCTTTGGTCGTTGCTAAAACTACCAACAGAAACTTCGGAGTCTTCTTCTCGTTTTCCCAGCTTCGCATTGAAATCACCGATTAGATATTGGTAATGTGATGGGTTTTCGTCCAGAGCTTTCTCGACATCTTCATAGAATCTTTCTACTTCTTCGTCATCATTAGGGGTTAAGCCTGATGAACCCGAATATTCGAAATGAGAAATTCATTATTTTCTAGTAGTTTCATTCGAAACGAACGGTGGTATGCACTTTTCTCAGTGTAGAACATTGCGATCTATTTGTATATCCGTATGGATGGTTTATCAAATGGCCCGTATGGTTTGTTCATTCCTATCTGTGGCATTTTATGTCATATGGTTGATGCCATAGCGGTGACCTGGTAAACAGCAGATAGTTTTTAAAATCATGCAACCACATTTTATGTGTATCACGGCTCATGTGCTGTTTCAGTGCGTGGGTGCAGTGATAGCATGTATTTGATTAGCAATGCGATAGATTTGGGATACCTTCAGGACCCGTCTTGAAACACGGACCAAGAAGTCTAACATGTGTGCGAGTCATTGGGTATATTGTTGAAACCTAAGGGCGCAATTAAAATAACTATTTTATGGGATTACAAGTGAATTAAATTTCATTTCTTCATCCCGGGGCGTTCTATACGAACATGGTCCAAGCAATTGAATCCTCTGTTCAAGAGCGTACCTTGAGCATACATGCTGTGACCCGAAAGATGGTGAACTATACCTGATCAGATCGAAGCCAGGAGAAATTCTGGTGGAGGATCGAAACAGTTCTGACGTGCAAATCGATTGTCAGAATTGGTATAGGGGCGAAAGACCAATCGAACCATCTAGTAGCTGGTTCCCTCCGAAGTTTCCCTCAGGATAGCTGGCGCAAAGAATTATATTGTATATAATCTTATCTGGTAAAGCGAATGATTAGAGGCCTTGGGGCCGAAACGACCTCAACCTATTCTCAAACTTTAAATGGGTAAGAACCTCATCTTTCTTGATCTGAAGATATTGGGGTTTAGATATATTGTGCCCAGTGGGCCACTTTTGGTAAGCAGAACTGGCGCTGTGGGATGAACCAAACATGATGTTACGGCGCCTAAATTAATGACTCATATTGATACCATGAAAGGCGTTGGTTGCTTAAACAGCAGGACGGTGGACATGGAAGTCGTAATCGCTAAGGAGTGTGTAACAACTCACCTGCCGAAGCAACTAGCCCTTAAAATGGATGGCGCTCAAGTCATATGCACTATACATCATCGCTAGAATAAAAATTGTTGGCCATTCGCGTCATCATTGTGAAATTCTAGTGAGTAGGAGGGTACAATGGTGTGCGCAGAAGTGTTTGGCGTGAGCCTGCATGAAGCCGCCATTGGCACAGATCTTGGTGGTAGTAGCAAATAATCGAATGAGATCTTGGAGGACTGAAGTGGAGAAGGGTTTCGTGTGAACAGTGGTTGATCACGAGTTAGTCGGTCCTAAGCTTTATGCGAAAGCTGTTTAATTTATGTTACACACACTTAATTTGTTGTACATAATTCAATAAAAGCGAAAGGGAATACGGTTCCAATTCCGTAACCTGTTGAGTATACGTTTGTTTATTAAAAATGGGTCTTATTACACTCATCCTGGCAACAGGAACGACCATAGAGAAGCCTTCGAGAGATACTGGAAGAGTTTTCTTTTCTGCTAAACAAACGTACCACCATGGAAGTCTTTTATAGAGAGATATGGTGGATGGCTTGGAAGAGCATGACATTTACTGTTGTGTCAGTATTTTCTCCTTGGACCTTGAAAATCTATGTGGGGCCACGCAAACTTCTCAACAGACCGTACCGATATCCGCAGCCGGTCTCCAAGGTGAAGAGTCTCTAGTCGATAGAATAATGTAGGTAAGGGAAGTCGGCAAATTAGATCCGTAACTTCGGGATAAGGATTGGCTCTGAAGATTGAGATTGTCGGGCTTGATTGGGAAACATTTATAACGGTTAATGTGCTCGTTCTGGTAAATAGGGTTGGTGTTCTGCATCGATCTGTTCCCCGGATAGAAGATTTCATAGCCAAAATGTGGAACTTTCTTGCTATGATGGTGGAGGGCTTAACGGCTTTTCCATCAAAACGATTATCAATAAACAATTAATTCAGAACTGGCACGGACCTGGGAATCCGACTGTCTAATTAAAAACAGCATTGTGATGGCCCTAGCGGGTGTTGACACAATGTGATTCTGCCCAGTGCTCTGAATGTCAAAGTGAAGAAATTCAAGTAAGCGCGGGTAAACGGCGGGAGTAACTATGACTCTCTAAGGTAGTCAATGCATGTTAATTATGACTGGAACCCCATAGCGTCTGGCACTAATGTTTTAGTAGGCGACATTAGTGGTCGGTCGGGTATCTGGTTGACAGGGTAGCGTATTCTTCGTGTAACTGGCAACACCTATATCAAGTTCCTATTTACTCTCAAACAGTGGCCGCCGTTAGTAACTGCAGATAGATTATCATCCATTGTGACCAGTAGCTCGTGGTGGATGACGGACCTGTGGTGAAGCTAAACTTTAGGAACGAACCTTGTTGAATTTCGTTAGCTGGATACAAGGTCCTACGGGAAGGAGTCGGGAAATCCATATTGAGTCTTAGCTGCTTTCG
>NW_023503350.1:10000-12500 GCF_014529535.1 Bradysia coprophila
ACATGTGTGCGAGTCATTGGGTATATTGTTGAAACCTAAGGGCGCAATTAAAATAACTATTTTATGGGATTACAAGTGAATTAAATTTCATTTCTTCATCCCGGGGCGTTCTATACGAACATGGTCCAAGCAATTGAATCCTCTGTTCAAGAGCGTACCTTGAGCATACATGCTGTGACCCGAAAGATGGTGAACTATACCTGATCAGATCGAAGCCAGGAGAAATTCTGGTGGAGGATCGAAACAGTTCTGACGTGCAAATCGATTGTCAGAATTGGGTATAGGGGCGAAAGACCAATCGAACCATCTAGTAGCTGGTTCCCTCCGAAGTTTCCCTCAGGATAGCTGGCGCAAAGAATTATATTGTATATAATCTTATCTGGTAAAGCGAATGATTAGAGGCCTTGGGGCCGAAACGACCTCAACCTATTCTCAAACTTTAAATGGGTAAGAACCTCATCTTTCTTGATCTGAAGATATTGGGGTTTAGATATATTGTGCCCAGTGGGCCACTTTTGGTAAGCAGAACTGGCGCTGTGGGATGAACCAAACATGATGTTACGGCGCCTAAATTAATGACTCATATTGATACCATGAAAGGCGTTGGTTGCTTAAAACAGCAGGACGGTGGACATGGAAGTCGTAATCCGCTAAGGAGTGTGTAACAACTCACCTGCCGAAGCAACTAGCCCTTAAAATGGATGGCGCTCAAGTCATATGCCTATACATCATCGCTAGAATAAAAATTGTTGGCCATTCGGTCATCATTGTGAAATTCTAGTGAGTAGGAGGGTACAATGGTGTGCGCAGAAGTGTTTGGCGTGAGCCTGCATGAAGCCGCCATTGGCACAGATCTTGGTGGTAGTAGCAAATAATCGAATGAGATCTTGGAGGACTGAAGTGGAGAAGGGTTTCGTGTGAACAGTGGTTGATCACGAGTTAGTCGGTCCTAAGCTTTATGCGAAAGCTGTTTAATTTATGTTACACACACTTAATTTTGTTGTACATAATTCAATAAAAGCGAAAGGGAATACGGTTCCAATTCCGTAACCTGTTGAGTATACGTTTGTTTATTAAAAATGGGTCTTATTACACTCATCCTGGCAACAGGAACGACCATAGAGAAGCCTTCGAGAGATACTGGAAGAGTTTTCTTTTCTGCTAAACAAACGTACCACCATGGAAGTCTTTTATAGAGAGATATGGTGGATGGCTTGGAAGAGCATGACATTTACTGTTGTGTCAGTATTTTCTCCTTGGACCTTGAAAATCTATGGTGGGGCCACGCAAACTTCTCAACAGACCGTACCGATATCCGCAGCCGGTCTCCAAGGTGAAGAGTCTCTAGTCGATAGAATAATGTAGGTAAGGGAAGTCGGCAAATTAGATCCGTAACTTCGGGATAAGGATTGGCTCTGAAGATTGAGATTGTCGGGCTTGATTGGGAAACATTTATAACGGTTAATGTGCTCGTTCTGGGTAAATAGGGTTGGTGTTCTGCATCGATCTGTTCCCCGGATAGAAGATTTCATAGCCAAAATGTGGAACTTTCTTGCTATGATGGTGGAGGGCTTAACGGCTTTCCATCAAAAACGATTATCAATAAACAATTAATTCAGAACTGGCACGGACCTGGGGAATCCGACTGTCTAATTAAAACAAAGCATTGTGATGGCCCTAGCGGGTGTTGACACAATGTGATTTCTGCCCAGTGCTCTGAATGTCAAAGTGAAGAAATTCAAGTAAGCGCGGGTAAACGGCGGGAGTAACTATGACTCTCTTACTGTTGAAGGCCAGCGAATTGAAGCCTTGACTATCTCTGACCTATGGAAATATTTGGGTGTTGTATATACGACGTCAGGTCCGGAAGTTGCGAAAGTAAGCATGGACGATGATCTGTCTAAATTAACTAAAGGTCCATTAAAACCACAGCAGCGAATACACCTGCTGAAAACATTTGTTATACCGAAACATCTGAACCGGCTGGTCCTCTCGAGGACAACAGCAACCGGTTTATAGCAAAATGGACCTTTTGATACGTAAATATGTACGCCGCTGGTTACATCTTCCAGGTGATGTACCAGTTGCCTTCCTGTATGCGCCAGTAAAGGCGGGTGGTTTGGGTATACCGTGTTTAAAGCAATGGATCCCGTTGATGCGATTCTTGAGGCTTAACAAGGCTAAGAGAACAGGGGGTGATAGAATTGCTGCAGTTTTAAACTGTCAGTTGTACGCTAGCATTATGCATAGCTGTAAACAGGCCCTGTCAGTGTTGGGTTGTGGAGATCAACCAACACTGGAGGGTTATCACGCCTATTGGCGGAGGATATTGATTGGCATGGTTGACGGAAAGGATTTGAAGTCAGCCCAAAACCACTCATCTGCAACGTCCTTTAACAGCATCCGAATGAATGACATTAGTGGTGAAGACTACATTCACTACAATCAACTGCGAACGAACAGCATACCAACGAGGAAGCGGACTGCCCGCGGTAGGCCT
>NW_023503350.1:25000-30040 GCF_014529535.1 Bradysia coprophila
CTGTTTAACAAAATTATTATATTTGTGTAGCCGGAGCCACACCGCTATACCGCACTGTAATAATAAATAAATGGAACGGATAGCCATAGCACATTAACTAATCGAAGCAACGACAAGTGCGACCAACGAAATTTGATTGGACACATTTCATTGAACATTTTCGTTCGAAGTCAATAATCTAGCATCATAATGCACAAAAGTTACATTATACAGCAGTAACATACACATACCCAGCTACTAGCAAACAAAATACAACTAAAAATCCATTCATTACACATTGCCAATCGAATACATTAACACTCATCACAATTCACTATTCATTTACAATGTTCGCACCCGCACCATGCACCACTTCATCGACCAATATAAACGGTGTTAGACGGTTCGACGAAAACGTGTATAGTGCCCAATAAAATGTCAGCCACTATACACGTCTGTTGTTCCTATCCCCGGAGGCACTCATATATAATAAGGGGAGTGTAGTCCGTGAAACGAATATAGCACAAAAGAGAATCGTTGAACTATACAGTATATTCGCACGGGCTATACGGTTTGCTCTATTGGTAGAGCTGGGTATAGTATGTGCGGCGCTCATTCGTTTGTGTTGTACACTTGAAATGAGTATAACTCCTGGTGTGGCAATGAGAAACCGTTTATACGGTCACTGTATCGGTTAAACAAGCTCTCGTTAATATTGCCAAATGAAATGAACTAAATTGTAATAGTGAATGTTTTGCTTAAGAGAACAGTGTTTGAATTGCTAAACGATATTCGTATGTTAGTAAGAAGACGTAAGAAAATGATTGGATTGTGTTGATAATATATGGTGCACATATGGTGCTCTAGCTAGCACAGCAATGTGGACCTATATTATAAATCAATGATTTATTTATAAAATATTGTAGCTGGTGTATGAGTAACATTCATATCCAGTTTATAATAAAAATAAAATCAAAATTCTGGTTGATCCTGCCAGTAGTTATATGCTTGTCTCAAAGATTAAGCCATGCATGTCTAAGTACAAACGAAAATAAAGTGAAACCGCAAAAGGCTCATTATATCAGTTATGGTTTCTTAGATCGTATCCACAATTACTTGGATAACTGTGGTAATTCTAGAGCTAATACATGCATTTAAAGAGAAACCGGTAAAATGGGTTCTCTGCTTTTATTAGATTTAAACCAATGGGGAGCGTTTCGGCGTTCTTACATTTAAACTGGTTGAACTCTGGATAATTTGTTGATCGCATGGTCTCGTACCGGCGACGGATCTTTCAAATGTCTGCCCTATCAACTATTGAAGGTAATGTCTTGGATTACCTTGGTTGCAACGGGTAACGGGGAATCAGGGTTCGATTCCGGAGAGGGAGCCTGAGAAACGGCTACCACATCTAAGGAAGGCAGCAGGCGCGTAAATTACCCACTCCCAGCACGGGGAGGTAGTGACGAAAAATAACAATACAAGACTCACATCCGAGGCCTTGTAATTGGAATGAGTACACTTTAAATCCTTTAACAAGGATCAATTGGAGGGCAAGTCTGGTGCCAGCAGCCGCGGTAATTCCAGCTCCAATAGCGTATATTAAAGTTGTTGCGGTTAAAACGTTCGTAGTTGAACTTGTGTTCCGCACGGGCAGTACCAAACAACTGGTAAAACAGTAGTGGTACCTTGTCTTACTTCCTGTCCTCGGATTAGGAAATGTGCGTGGACGTATTATCGGCGTGTTCGCTCTAGTAGCGTTCACATCAGCCCATCGCAGTGCTCTTAAACAAGTGTTGCTGTGGGCCGATACAAATTACTTTGAACAAATTAGAGTGCTTAAAGCAGGCTTGTAATGCCTGAATATTTTGTGCATGGAATAATGAAATAGGACATCTGTTCTACTTTCATTGGTTTTTTAGACCAAGATGTAATGATTAATGGAAGCAGTTGGGGGCATTAGTATTACAACGCGAGAGGTGAAATTCTTAGACCGTTGTAAGACTAACTAAAGCGAAAAGCATTTGCCAAAGATGTTTTCATTTAATCAAGAACGAAAGTTAGAGGTTCGAAGGCGATCAGATACCGCCCTAGTTCTAACCATAAACGATGCCAGCTAGCAATTGGATGTAGCTACTTCTATGGCTCATTCAGTCGCTTCTCGGGAAACCAAAGCTTTTGGGCTCCGGGGGAAGTATGGTTGCAAAGCTGAAACTTAAAGGAATTGACGGAAGGGCACCACCAGGAGTGGAGCCTGCGGCTTAATTTGACTCAACACGGGAAAACTTACCAGGTCCGAACATAAATGAGTAAGACAGATTGATAGCTCTTTCTCGAATCTATGGGTGGTGGTGCATGGCCGTTCTTAGTTCGTGGAGTGATTTGTCTGGTTAATTCCGATAACGAACGAGACTCAAATATATTAAATAGATGCATACAGGACTATGACATTGAAGCTTTGCATACGCGTTTGTTTTTGGGGGCTTCGGTTCTCATTAGCAAAATGTCGTTGTGTAGGTGGAGTCATACCTGTTTGTTTGTCTAAAATCAAATAGACACTTAGCTTCTTAAATGGACAAATTGTGTCTAACAATATGAGATTGAGCAATAACAGGTCTGTGATGCCCTTAGATGTCCTGGGCTGCACGCGCGCTACAATGAAGGTATCAACGTGTATTTCCTAGGCCGAGAGGTCCGGGTAAACCGCTGAACCACCTTCTTGCTTGGGATTGTGAACTGAAACTGTTCACATGAACCTGGAATTCCCAGTAAGTGCGAGTCATTAACTCGCATTGATTACGTCCCTGCCCTTTGTACACACCGCCCGTCGCTACTACCGATTGAATTGTTTAGTGAGGTCTCCGGACGTGATCGCTGCGACGCCTCCGTTGTGTTGCAGTTGCTTCACAGAAGTTGACCGAACTTGGTTATTTAGAGGAAGTAAAAGTCGTAACAAGGTTTCCGTAGGTGAACCTGCGGAAGGATCATTATTGATTTGAAACAAACAATAACACAAAAACTATGAATGGTGTAACAGCTATTCGTTTTTGTGGAATACGTGCTGTATAGTACGTAATTTAGCGCATAGTTATGTGCAAACTGTTGAACGCATTGTTTCTTATTAAGTAAAATTAGTAAGGAATGGAAGCACTTTGATAGAATTATTTTGGGTACTTACTTTAAGTATAAACGACGAACCTTGTCGTGATATTCGCCCAAAACAAATATGAAATCATTGTGTTTACAAACCCTCTGTCGTATTTTACGTCCTTAGCTGGGCGTAAATGCGCTTTATGTTAACAATAAATTTGTAAAAAAAATTTAATTCAACCCTAAGCGGGGGATCACTTGGTTTGTGGGTCGATGAAGAACGCAGGCAAACTGCGTGTTGACATGTGAAACTGCAGGACAACATGAACATTGACATTTTGAACGCATATTGCGGTCCATACTGATTTGTTTCTTTTATTTAGAAGCTGTATGGACCACACATGGTTGAGGGTCGTTAGATTACTTAATAAAAATTGCATTTTTATTACGATTGGATGCTTTTGGCAATCTTTTTTGGCCCGTTATACGGCCTAAATCGCATTTGGTAAATCATCTGGAAATATCAATATATTTTGATACACAAAATACAATCATTTTATTCGATTGAACGGCGTTTAAATTTAACACTTTATCGCAAATCGTCAAATGAATACAAATGTATTTTGAATAAATTTTTCTAATGCGACCTCAGCTCATGTGAGATTACTCCCTGAATTTAAGCATATTAATGAGGGAAGGAAAAGAAATTAACTAAGATTCCTTTAGTAGCGGCGAGCGAAACAGGATAAGCCCAGCACTAAGCTCTCCGGTCGTCCTGACTGGTAGAGGATGCAGTGTATGGAAAGTCTATTATCTTATGCAACGATAATATGTTCAAGTCCATCTTGAATGGGGCCATTAAACCCATAGAGGGTGCCAGGCCCGTAGCAGCTATTATCAGTATAAGAAGGCTTTTCCAAAGAGTCGTGTTGCTTGATAGTGCAGCACTAAGTTGGTGGTAAACTCCATCTAAGGCTAAATATGACCACAAGACCGATAGCGAACAAGTACCGTGAGGGAAAGTTGAAAAGCACTCTGAATAGAGAGTTAAATAGTACGTGAAACCGTTTAGGGGTTAAGCCTGATGAACCCGAATATTCGAAATGAGAAATTCATTATTTTCTAGTAGTTTCATTCGAAACGAACGGTGGTATGCACTTTTCTCAGTGTAGACATTCCGATCTATTTGTATATCCGTATGGATGGTTTATCAAATGGCCGTATGGTTTGTTCATTCCTATCTGTGGCATTTATGTCATATGGTTGATGCATAGCGGTGACCTGGTAAACAGCAGATAGTTTTTAAAAATCATGCAAACCATTTTTATGTGTATCACGGCTCTATGTGCTGTTTCAGTGCGTGGGTGCAGTGATAGCATGTATTTGATTAGCAATGCGATAGATTTGGGATACCTTCAGGACCCGTCTTGAAACACGGACAAAAGTCTAACATGTGTGCGAGTCATTGGTATATTGTTGAAACCTAAGGCGCAATTAAAATAACTATTTTATGGGATTACAAGTGAATTAAAATTTCATTTCTTCATCCCGGGGCGTTCTATACGAACATGGTCAAGCAATTGAATCCTCTGTTCAAGAGCGTACCTTGAGCATACATGCTGTGACCCGAAAGATGGTGAACTATACCTGATCAGATCGAAGCCAGGAGAAATTCTGGTGGAGGATCGAAACAGTTCTGACGTGCAAATCGATTGTCAGAATTGGGTATAGGGGCGAAAGACCAATCGAACCATCTAGTAGCTGGTTCCCTCCGAAGTTTCCCTCAGGATAGCTGGCGCAAAGAATTATATTGTATATAATCTTATCTGGTAAAGCGATTAGAGGCCTTGGGGCCGAAACGACCTCAACCTATTCTCAAACTTTAAATGGGTAAGAACCTCATCTTTCTTGATCTGAAGATATTGGGGTTTAGATATATTGTGCCCAGTGGGCCACTTTTGGTAAGCAGAA
>NW_023503351.1:0-79436 GCF_014529535.1 Bradysia coprophila
GATGTTTGTTTATTCGATGCTACATATGCGTTTTGCTGTCAGAATTCTAAGAGATTTTGTCGGACAAAAAATTGCTGGGTGATACAGAAAATCCGTTAAAAGGAATGTACGCTGCGTTCCAGTGGTATATGTGTTTTAATTGTTTTGGTCAAGAATGCGACCCATAGAACGATGCTAATTTTGAAAGATTGTCTGGTTCGATATGAGACACGTTAGCCAAGGTCATACGAAAAAATCGATGTGATTGTTTGTTGAGCGATATAGGATTTGTGATGTTCTTGGTGCTCTTGGCGAAAGAGGTCTTTTGGTACGTTCTGGAATAGGTCAACACGAGACGACTTTTGAAGCAAATAAAGAAGGGTTTGATACAAAGATTCGTTTGGGGTTACAACGGAAACAAGTGTTTTGGTCGCTGAAACAAAAAATTTAAGCTATTCGCTTATAACCAGGCTCATAAATAGTATTTAATTGCCATGACTTATGATCCTCCGTATTGCTTTGCGCTTACTAAATCTTTTTCATAGTATGCTCGAGCGGATAAGAAACATGAAGATACTTGCTATTCTTATGAAATGATTGCGTTTAATGTTAAAACCTCATTATAAGGATGTTGCTTTGACCATTAAATTTATCCGAGTAAAGATTCGCTATATTGACCTTAATTAAACGCCTCGCTTGATAGGAGGCGGAACAATATGTTACTAATCGGTTTCCCAAGCTTTCAATGGATGTTTAATAAATGATTAAGTCTTGGGTCTATTTCAGATTATAAAAATGCCTGATACATGTATTATGCGGCAACCACCAACAAGAAGATATTCCTCGTTCAAAAGTTTGAGCCAGTCTTCGATATCGAATTGCTTCATTGGACTACGCCAAGTTTGATATTAAGATATCAGATCCAGTGCTCATAAAAGCGTACATGAAATCTCGATTTCGGAGCACAAAACATCATCACATTTTTGTACTCTTCGATCAATCAAAGTCTGCAAGAGACTCGATTGTTGAATATTTTTACTTGTGAAACAGGATCTCGTACCGTTGGCTGTTGCAGTCATGTGATGACAATCATATGGTATCTCGGATACGGGCAGTACAATGAAATACAAGTACCTAATCCTAATATAACGAATGTGTCGATAACAATCCAAAGTCCGAGTCAATGATGAAGAAGGCATTGAAGATAGTGACACGGACGACTAAAAAATAAGTGGTGGATGTGTATGAATGAATCAATGAGTGGATGGATATATGAAAGCGTGGATTAGGCAAGCTTTTTTTGGGTAGGGAGGGGCAGTCACCTCGAAAGGGCTTACGTGGTCCGGAGGGCTAAAATATTGGACACGTATTTTTTCTTAGAATTTAAAAAAATATTTTAGGCACCTAGAAAAAGGCATTCATTCATATATACGAACACGTTGGTTAGAGCAGTAAAAAAGATATGCACAATATATCTGTACTGCTCTAACCAACGTGTTCGTATATATGAATGAATGCCTTTTTCTAGGTGCCTAAAATATTTTTTTAAATTCTAAAAAAAAATACGTGTCCAATGTTTTAGCCCTCCGGACCACGTAAGCCTTTTCGAGGTGACTGCCCTCCCTACCTGTTGTAATTTCCTCGTGTACTTCGTTGCGTCTATTCTCCACCCAGAATAGACGATACCAAATGTTGATTTGTTTCTCTGAGCTCAGCCGAGAACTCTTCGTAATTGAAGAACCCGTTCTCCTGAGCTCAGAGAACTAGTTAAAACAAGCTCGTTTTGGTTCAACAATAACAAAAAGACTGGTTTTATTCCATTAATTCACCTGCTTTTATACAAGAATTCTTCCTACTACTTCCATACATAAATTTCGGTTCATTAACTCTTCGACTAATAATTGTCAAATTGACAATAATAATTCATTTTAAATAATTCACGCATTTCACTTATCATGCAGTTATTTTCTTCAATAAGTATACTTTCAAACAGAAACGCAACTTATGCATTTTTGTTTCAACTCAAAACATTCTAGATCAATATTTGTATTGGAACAGCGATCTTGCCAACCTTCAAATATCTGTCCATTCGGACATTCTCCCTCTGTCGGCAGACCCTTGTAATGGCTGTCTGGTGTTAATCGGATACGTGTTAGATCGTTCTCTCCATGTTGCAATTTCAAATGTTTTTAGATACTCATCAAAAGTGATTCCATTCAGTCTGACGGCTGCAGGCGGGCAAAAACGTAAAAAATTTTATCTGGCTGTAGATAAAACATTGAAACAATCTGTTCCCATAAAGGTACTAATTTCTTCTCAGGGGTCGACAAAATAAAGAGCTCTTGGGTTAATTTCACAACTGCTGACTGCAGATAGTTCATTGTTAGTTCTTTGATCTAATTACCTTTGCTTGCTAAGGCTTCAAATTTAACTGGCCGTTAATTAGAATTCAGGCTCTTTACTTGGTCAATGCTCAGAGTTTACTGGCATGATTCAGTGCTGCGTAATATTCAACATATATATATCAATTCTTCATGTCGTGGTCTTACATATGCACGATGCTCTTTCTTCATTGTTGAGTATCGTGCATCTTGCCACCTGATCTTCAAAAGGTATTTTCAGTAGTCGTTTTAGATCTAATGCATTGTACCGAATTCATTCAATCAAGTGTACTAGATTAATTCAATTCATCAATTCAGTTCTTAGTTCAATTCAAAATTTGTTATTTTCCGTTATGACATATTTTCAAACATCATATCAAAGAAAGTTGTATTTACCCGAAATTGCATCTCTCTTTAATCATTAACAGACACATGTGTATTTACAACATAAACTTGCTTCCAATGTATCATCGCATAGTTCAAAAAATTCTTCTAAAGTGTCGAATTTCACTCATTATTAGGAGACGCCCTGTATAACAACAACACAGTTAATTATTTCAAAGAGGATCGTTCGATTAAAGGATTGCTCAATATTTACTAGAATTGATCAAAGATTCAAATTAATTGTTTGTTTCATTTCTGACGTATCCAATTACGTCGTTTAATATCAACTGGCCAGTCAGGCATTACATTTGAACAGAGATTGTGACTTCCCAGAACGTTTTCAATAATTTTCAAATCTGTGTGCCTTTAAATCAACATCAATCTCTGTTCATTTGATTCTACCGTTTATGGGTCTCATGCATGCATGATGATTTTACATTTAGCGTGCATTCTATCAACAGAAATTTTATTCGGTTTCTTTTTGTATTGATAAGCTTGATAACATTTTTCTTCCTTGTGTCCTTAACAAATGTGTACTCTTCCTCACAAATTGGCATTTTCCTGCCCCTCAATTTTTACTTGATCAGTTATGGCCGAATGATGGACCTTTTCAAATCTTCGTTTAATTTATTCATCAATATTGTTTAATTTTCAAGAATTTTATGATCAAACTTATCAAACATCGCTAATTTCTTTTCTAGTTCTTTTCACCCAATCAAGTTATTGCTTTTTGAATGATATAAAATTCACCAACATTAATTCGCTCAAAATTCTTTTCATTTTTTGTTGCTATTGTTTAGGTATTCGATCATAGATTGTGATTGATTGCAGATGAACTCGTAATCATGAATTTAATTACAGAATATCTTCCCTTCATTAGGTATTGAAACTTGCACTCAGTTCAAATTTAAATCACAATCTTTGATCTTGCCCATCTTTCGATTTCAATCTCAGGCAGGCGATTCATCAATTTTTTCAAATTTCGATGTTAGGTTTTTCGTGGTTCCCCATACTTAGGTAGTGTTGATTCAATTTCAACATACTGTAAAGAAAGAATTAAAGTCATTGTTCAAATTTAACAACTTATCCTTTTTTCCCAAAATTGGTTCAACGTTCATAGTTTTGTGTTCCATCAGTTTGTGTGGCTGCCGACGAATTGCTATTTCCAGGTTTTCGTTTCTCAGTTGTCGGCGTCAAATAACATTTACCTGCCATTCAAGAATTAGTTGGTCCAGTATTTGTTTGCCTTTTGCGTTCGTCATTCATTCAGTCGTGTCATATGTCACAATAATTTCGATAACCTTGGGTTGTTCATCTTGTAGTTTCAATAAGATTCCATTGTTCTGGAAGTTTCTGATTTGTTGACTCGGTCCCGTCCATTGTTGGAGGTTCGCTTGTTGTTCGGTTGTTGATTTTTTATATTCATCTGCTTGTACTTTCTTCGGTCTCGCGTGGTTTCAGCCTGTTTGTTCATAGACAGGATTTTTGTTCCAAACAGTTCAATGTTGTTTCTTCAACTGCCAGCTGACGATATGTCTTCAGTATTTTCGTTCTGCTACAGGATATTGCATTCGAAATGCATTTCTATCTCCTGCCACTTTCTGTACAGTAGATTTGTTAATAAGGCCGCTCTTGTCACTTTCAAGTGTGACCGCCATTACAGTATCGATTCATTTATTGACCTGCCACTTTCTGGACGGTGTGAGTTTGTTGATAAGGCCGCTTTTGTCACTTTCAAGTGTGACCGCCATTCCATTATCGATTTATTCTTTGATTCAAATAGTCTCGCTGGTCATAACGTTACTATATATCATGGTGCGACAAGCATTTTTGTTAGCGCAACCTCGCATATTTTCATTTAAGTTCATTTGTTTTCGAGTCAATGGTTTCAGATATCACAATATTTTCAACACTCATGTTTTTTTTGTATATTTGGTTAATTCGTTTTCAAGTTCAGTTGTTTCACAGGTTGTAGTTACGACTTTTTCATTAGTTTTCAGTTTTAAATGTCTCAAGTGTCTCACCATGTTCCGTTGACCCATATTATTCAATATCTCAAGCTCGACAGTTTCAGGTATCCAACTGTTCAATGTTGTTGACCCAGATATTAGTACAATGAATGTTATCCATATGCAGACCTTTACTGGTATTCAGTCAACTTCAAATTCTTTTAAACTCTTCCGAATTGATAAGACTCATGAACAACAACGATCAGACAGATTGCGTCCAAAATGCCTAAGCTGTCTTTACTTCATCCTGCGTCCAAGATGATGTAAAGTTTGATTATTTACTGAGTCAAACCTATTCTTCCAATTTTAAAAGATTTATTCATCAATTGAATACGTTCTTCGTTCAATCTTTTCACGATTCTTAATGTATTTTTCCATTTTTCATTTCACACACATTCTCGTGTTATTTACTTGTTTTCCTTACAGGATTTGATACTTTAAGTGCCTGCTATCCACAGGATTTTTCCATTTCCATCAATTTGTGTACTTTTGACACTTTGAGTGCCTGCTATCTGCAGGACTTTTTCCATTTCCATCAATTTGTATACTTTTGACACTTTGAGTGCCTGCTATCTGCAGGACTTTTTCCATTTTCATCAATTTGTGTACTTTTGACACTTTGAGTGCCGGCTATCTGCAGGACTTTTTCCATTTTCATCAATTTGTGTACTTTTGACACTTTGAGTGCCTGCTATCTGCAGGACTTTTTCCATTTTCATCAATTTGTGTACTTTTGACACTTGTGTGCCTGCCTATCTACAGGACTTTTTCCATTTTCATCAATTTGTTGTGTAATAAATTACCATTCGATGCTTCGAACCTGTCATTTACAGGAATTTGTTGCTAGGTGTCGCGTGTTGATTTTAACATCCTCGACGATTCGTACCTGCTGCTTACAGGAATTTTGTTTCCAAGTGTCGCGTGTTGATTTTAACATCCTCGACGATTCGCTCCTTCTGTTTACAGGAATTTCGTTTCAAGTTGTATCTACCATTTACAGGATTCGTGTTTCCAGTTGTGTTTCCAGGATTTTTTATTCAAGTTGTATCTGTCATTTACAGGAGTTGTTTCAATTTGTTGTGTGAATTGACCACATCCATCCGATGTTTCGTACCTGCCATTTACAGGAATTGTTTCAAGTTGCTTTTCGATTCAATTTGGTTTCAGTAGTTTTTCAAAATAGTGTCCATACCAATCTTCCGGCTGTAGAAAGATTGCATATAAACAACTGTAATAATGCGGTGTGCTTGTGTGGTTTAATAATATTATTAACCCATTTCACTATTATGCGTTGCGTTGATTTAATTTTGTTTTTCTGGTTCGTAATCACTTTTCATGTTGAGGTTCGTTCAACCTATTCGTTAATTCACTCTTGTAGTATTTATGTTATTTTCTTTTGTTGACCTTGCAACTTTATTATTTTCATTATCATTTTTGATATTTTGTTGCCTTCACAAATTGTTGTTGGCAAGTTGTAGCATATGGATTTGTTAACACTCATTCGATGCCGTTTCACAGGAATTTGTTTCATATTTAACAGTCATCTTTCACAAAATTTCTCATTTGAAAGTGTCTTTCAACCTTATTTTAATGTTTTTGCCCGCACAGTCAATTAGTCACAAGTATTCCGGTTTGATTAATTATTTCATTCAATTTGATTCCGAAGTAATGTTCACCCTTGTTTTCAATCAAGTTCTCCAAGTTATTTCGCGAATTTATGAGAATCCGGAATTCGGTTATAATTTAATTTCTGCTCATGTTTAATACGAACTGTAATTCGTTGATGTTAATATTCACTTTTCATTAAATTGTTTTAACCGTGCGGGCAGTGTTGAATTTTTTACCCATTATAGACATATTGTAGATTTTTCTGCTACACAATCGTGATTTATCCCGACCATCCGTCAAGACGTCATTTGTAGGATAACTGCTACACCAGTGTGATTGGTCCCGACCATCCGCCAAGACGTCGTTTGTAGAATAACTGCTACACCAGTGTGATTTGCCTTGACCATCCGCCAAGACGTCATTTGTAGGATCACTGCTACACCAGTGTGATTTGTCCTGACCATCCGCCAAGACGTCATTTGTAGGATAACTGCTACACCAGTATTTATCTCGATTTCTTTTGACTGCCAACAGTCAACTTGGCCTCTCCAAATGGTACGAGGACTATTTTTCTTTCTTGATTCTCACCGCACCCCCGAGTGTTTTTTTTTACTTTCCGTACACCCGGAGTTTTAACTTTGCTCGAAGGACCATGTTGTAATTTCCTCGTGTACTTCGTTGCGTCTATTCTCCACCAGAATAGACGATACCAAATGTTGATTTGTTTCTCTGAGCTCAGCCGAGAACTCTTCGTAATTGAAGAACCCGTTCTCCTGAGCTCAGAGAACTAGTTAAAACAAGCTCGTTTTGGTTCAACAATAACAAAAAGACTGGTTTTATTCCATTAATTCACCTGCTTTTATACAAGAATTCTTCCCTACTACTTCCATACATAAATTTCGGTTCATTAACTCTTCGACTAATAATTGTCAAATTGACAATAATAATTCATTTTAAATAATTCAACGCATTTCACTTATCATGCAGTTATTTTCTTCAATAAGTATACTTTCAAACAGAAACGCAACTTATGCATTTTTGTTTCAACTCAAAACATTCTAGATCAATATTTGTATTGGAACAGCGATCTTGCCAACCTTCAAATACTCTGTCCAATTCGGACACTACCACAAAAAAAGCTTGCCTAGCGTGGATTGTGTGTGTTTGAATTTATGAGTTGATGTATTGATGTATGGAGTGTATGAATGAAATGTGTGAGAGTGTGTGAGTGTGTGTGTGTGAGTCAGTGTGTGAGTGCGTGTGTGAGTGTATGTTAAAACTAATGAAGTAAAAGACCCTTTCAATTAAAAGGTTAACTTTGATGTCGAAACTTAAGTATGGTTTCCACTGAACAAAAAGTACCCGTGTGAGAGCCGTGAGAGAGTAAGCTGTCAAGTAAACAAAGCAAAAATAGAAAAAATTCAATTTTGTCTCTCACAAGGAGTACTTATTTGGTAAGTGGAAATCAGGCCTTACTCTCAACGGATATATTGAAAAATTGTTTGAAGATTATTGTTCTGCCAAGTCGGATTACATTATTCCCACTCGGAAAAACCACAAACCAGAGTGTATATATAGTATGTTCTATAGTTTATTAACTTTTTTTGGTTTCAAAGGCATTTCAGATGTGTTCCGTTCATATTGGTGAAAGATTATCGATTTACTACCATATGTACATATATCAAATCTAGCGAAGAATTTTATAGAACCATGTATGCAAGATGGCATATGAAATAAACGCCCGAGCATATTAACCATTTTTATAATGCATTCGTGTTTCAACATTTCATATTCTAAATTCATGTTTACAACAACTGGTTCTACTGAAATCTAGTTGTTCGAACATTTATAAATCAGATGTCTTTTGCTTTGCGTTATTATTGACGAGTGTGGGAAGAGTAGATTTCGTATTTTAAAAAATCGCAAAGAATTCAGAAATATATTCTAGGACATACAATTTATACGCAAAAAAAACATATATCGTTCTGCGACCTATTTTTAAGCTTAAAGTTCTAAATACATGTTTGCAATGTACTACCATATGTACATATATCAAATCTAGTTAAGCACATTCTACGACCTAATGATACTGTTTTCGATAGCTTTGTGAGCCATAGGTTAACGGTGTCCCACCGGTTGGGTGGGTCATATCCCTTGACTGTCTAATTTTGTGTTCTTTATTCGCTGTTTGACCAACATAATGTTGGCAGTTCGATTTTCTTGGTTGGCGATACTTGGCGGTTCGACTTTATTGAATTGCGATGCTTGGCGAATCGAATTTTTTGACAGGCACTACTTTCCAGTTCTATTTTATTGGCTGGCGATACTTGGCGGTTACATTTTATTAGCTGGCGACAGTTGACAGCTCGATTTTGTTGACTGACGAAACGTGATAGTTCGATTTTATTCACTGTCGACACTTGCCAAGTATCGCCAGCCAATAAAATCGAATCGTCAAGTATCGCCAGCAAATAAAATCAAACTGGCAAGTATTGTTAGTCAATAAAATCGATTCGTCAGTCTACAAAATACTTCGTAGTTTGATTTTCTTGACTGGCTACACTTTAACAGTTCCATTTTATCAGCTAGCATCATTTGGCTAACTGTCGCTAGCCAATTAAAATGGAACTGTTAAGTATCGCCAGGCAATAAAGTCCAACCGCCAAGTATCACCAGCCATTAAAATCCAATCGACAAGTATCGCCAGTCAATAAAATCGAACTGCCAACTGTCGCTAGACAATTAAAATGGAACTGTTAAGTATCGCCAGGCAATAAAGTCCAACCGCCAAGTATCACCAGTCAATAAAATCGAACTGCCAACTGTCGCCAGTTAATAAAATGAAATTATTAAGTATCGCCAGCCAAGAAAATCAAATTGCGAAGTATTTTGTAGACAGTCGATTCGATTTTATTTTATGTGATGATGGGCGAATCAATTTTCTTGGCTGGCGATACTTGGCAAGTGTCAACAGTGAATGAATAAAATCGAACTGCCAACTGTCGCTAGCCAATTAAAATGGAACTGTTAAGTATCGCCAGCCAATAAAATCCAACCGTCAAGTATCGCCAGCCATTAAAATCCAATCGACAAGTATCGCCAGTCAATAAAATCGAACTGCCAACTGTCGCTAGACAATTAAAATGAAACTGTTAAGTATCGCCAGCCAATAAAATTCAACAGGCAAGTATCGCCAGCCAATAAAATACAATCGCCAGTCAATAAAATCGAACTGCCAACTGTCGCCAGTTAATAAAATGGAATTATTAAGTATCGCCAGCCAAGATAATCAAACTGAGAAGTATTTTGTAGACTGGCGACTCGATTTTATTGGCTGTCGATGTTTGGCGAATCGATTTTCTCGGCTGGCGATACTTCGCAAGTGTCGACAGTGAATGAAATCCATTTGCCAAGTAATAAAATTGAACTGTCACATATCTCCAGTCAACAAAATCAAACAAGTATGGCCAGTCAATAAAATCGAACTGCCAACTGTCGCTAGTTAATAAAATGGAACTATTAAGTATCGCCAGCCAATAAAATCCAACCGCCAAGTATCGCCAGCCAAGAAAATCAAACCATCAATAAAATCGAACCTCGAACATACGAAATTGAAAGAGGAATATCATTGATTTTTTGAACTTTTATAAAAGCGTCAATTTCATAGTTTGTTAGCTGCCGCCTATCGCTTACGCTAGTTCCTTGCTTGTGAAGGCTTGTTGTATTGTCACAAAAGGGGACCTCACCCTACCCATCAAAAAAAAACCTAAATCCCAGCTTTTTTCGTACACTACATTTTAGTCATTTTTGGTAATACAGCAGTTTCTGTAAACAGCTTCTAGAGAGGCTCCGAGGATCCCAAACTCAGTAACCCGAGTCAGGATCAATCTGGAAAATTGTGTAATTGCATTTAGCACTATTTATTACCATTTTGTATCAATTTCAAATAGAATTCAGAGGGTGACGAAACAGGAAAAAACTGATGAGCCTCTTTAGGGGAGAACGAACATTAAGAAATCCTGAATTCATAAGATGAAGATCAGGTTTTCGGTGATTTGATAGATCTGTTATAATAAATTTTGATTGGAAACTGTAAAATTAATAATAGATTGACTGAGATCTAGTGACTGTGATATTTTTGAGTGGATGAATAAAAATACGAAAATTCCTTTCTTTGAGTGGGGATGGACCGAATGTTTAATAGAATTATCGAATCAATGTTGATTGTTTTAGAAGTAAACGTTAAATTGATCTTTGTTAATTTAAATTGATTGTGAAGCTGAAAAGCTAAATGTAAATTGAATTGTTTTAAAATATTGAATTGAATTAACGAAATTATTGAATTAGTTAGATTGTATGCATGTTAGAGTGAACATGGCTGACTTGTTTAAGTAGACGCTAAAACCAATAATATAAATAAATTTCGATTAACATTCGAAACAGTAAATATTTATCGATTATCGATTGAACATTCGAATATATTGTGTCGATTATTTTTCAATTTTATCAACGATTGATGGTTTTTTTTTCAGCGAACGTGTCTGCCTGGGTAATGGGTAATCCTAGTATAATATGTAAGCCGTCACACATCGTAGAAAATCCAAATGCAAGTTGATGTCAAAATGAATAATGCATTTGGATAAAATAATTTTCGTTTACTCTCGGTCTGTTTCATCAATAAAATCGTGTGTTTTGTTCAATATGATCGTACCCTAATATTTTAAATAAAACTCTTCACCGAATGAAAATAGACAATAGGAAGTCGGCGAAAGAGATTAATGTGTTTGTGGTTTGAAAACCGAGGAGCATTTGACAGTATTGTGATGAAATTCTTCCGTGAACTGCAACCAGACTGATTATGCACAGCAGAATCTGGCCCAATTTGGACCAGTTTCAGTGAAAATTGCTCACTTTTCCATTGAAATTCAATTGAGAAAATGCGGGAAACCACAAGACAAGGCCTGACTCCACCAACTCATGTGAGTGAACATATCATCAAATATTCTCCGGATATACATCATATGTAATTGCAAACAATAATTTTGCCCCTCCCCCGTTTTTCAATTTAAAAGAATAAAAATTGTTGACTATTCCATCCCAAGAATTTAACACATTCCATATGAATTGTAACCATTTAAATTACCTAGCTCAACAATACATTAACCATAAGTTAAACTAGAACATAAATTATATGATATCCTGACCGGAAAACCCTATTCAACTCTATCTCTATATTTAGATAAGTTTCTTTTTCGTTTCATTCAAATTATATATTTATTCGTATACGTGTGTATACGTATGTGTGGGAAAACGACGACGACGAAAACTAAAAGAAAGAAAAAAATTGGAAAGGAAGAGAAAAAAAAAAGAAGAAACGTCTTTTGTACAAACAAACTCACACAGATATAGATAAAACATACGTGCTCGAAACATCTAATATCATATACATAAGACACCCTTTTCAAATATAAATTTAACCAAAACCAACCTAAAAGAGAGCATTGCATTAGTGATTCACAAGAAGGAAAAAAAAAGTTGTTCACAGAATGGCTATCTCAAATGTTAAATCTTTAAGAACTTTAAGGAGAATATTTTTTTTTTGTTCCCTTGTTCCAACTGTAAAATGGGCTAAAAAGTTCTTTTAAATGGTTTTCGCTTTGCGGTAAAATAGAATATTGAAACAATTTTGGATTTTTTTTTTACTTTAAATTTTTTATATTCTCATTATGAACATAAGGCATTTTTTACATTTTATTTACTGGTTTTTTGTAATTACTTTAAGATATGTACAATTTTTCATTATAAATACGTATTTTTTCTCCTATAAGCACAAAAAATTCTAAATATGTTTTTTTTCTTTAATTTAATTAAACTATTTTTTTTCTTTTACTATTTTATTTATAAGTTAGACTTTACGATTAATTTTAGGAATTACATTCTTCTTCTTCTTCTTCTTCTTCTTCTTCTTTTTTCCATTTTAAATGAAATATTTACAATTTTAGTTCGTTCATATCATTTTTTTTGTTTTTTTTTTTTCTGAAATTAAATTCAATTATTCTCATACATTTCACCAAAAAAATGTCAAGCAATTTAAGGCCATTGGGAAATACTATAAGGGTATAGCTTCAGGGTAATATTTATTACGATGCTAAGATTTGTGTGGCTCTGTGTGAGTGTGTGTATGTGTGTGTATGTGGGTGTGTTGATTCAAAGCAAATGCTGCAAACCCAATTTGTTAGTATGAAATTGATTGATTTTAAAACGTTGATGAGCTATTGAGTGAGTACACATTTCGTTGAAAAAGTATGAAAAACGTACCCATGCGAAATGTTGACATAAAATGTACAGTGCACGTCAGTGAAATTTAGGCGTGAAATTGCTCCAGCTGTTTTTCATCTGGTTCACTCATCCAAGGGCACCAAGTTAACCGAGTAAATTGAATTTTCTACTTTTTCCCCGCGGTGAACAAATAACTATTATTTGTATGAGTGAACCAGCTGAAAAATAGCTAGACCAACTTCATGCCTAAATCAAACGTTTTTCACAACCAAGTTGCCTGAAGTGGTAGCTGCTGAAAATAGTCATTTTCTCACCTGCGTTCTGAAAAAGTACTTAATCTTTGATCATCAAATGCATTTATTTTGGTTTTGGACGGTGTTCTCGGGTCTCGATCAAAATTTCTTATACTTGTTTAAACGGTATGGGTGAAATAGTTACACGCACTCACGTGGTAGTTACGTTCAATGGACCAATGTCATGTCTAAATTGCACTGACGTCTACTGTATGAGACAAATGTGAAATTTGATGTAAAGTTTGATTGTTCAGGATAAGTCAAGGTTGAGTACACGCCAAAAATACGAAGGTATGACCATGTTTCTTGGTAGACATACTGAACTTATAAATAATGACGTTTGCTAAGAAAATTTTTGGTGTAACAGTATATATTAGGATTAAAATTATTGTTCAACCAACACACTGCTGACAGTTATGAAAAGATTGTAAAATTTTTAAGCTGAAAGTTCTTGACATATAAGATGCTAAGAACTTTCAGCTAAATGATTTTATCCAATCGAAAAAGTTGTGACCTCGCAATAATAACTGAAACTGTTAAGGCTAGTTCACAGTTCTTTAGAGCATGCAAAATGCATGAAAGAATGCCTAAATTATTGGAGTTTACGTAGGGTTTACATCATGCGTGTAAACATTTTTCATTGGTCTATTTTTCAAACATTTCTGACGGAGGAACAGAATAAAAATTTGAATGGGGGCTTATAGTTAGCTTGACCGTATCATGGATATTATTAAAAGCAATCAAAACATCAATTAGATCTAGTCAAAAGCATGCGATGCAAATTTGCCGTCACAATTGAATAAATTCATGAGCGGGTCTCTGGAGCACAACATAGAAAATCGAATAGAAAACGTTGAATGGGTGACATATGAAATAGAGTTGCAAACGTATGCATCATTTGCATCATACATGCATCAATGGACACCGTTCCTTTTATTTCTTTTAAATTACATGGAAGGTCGTCAGTACACTCCTGACGGACTGATTCGAATGTGATGTGGTTGACCGATTGGAAGTACAATGTGGACGAATACAACATTGTTTAGCATGAATCTGTTGTGCAAATTACAGATAGAAGAAAAATCGATCAGTTTTGACATATACTGTTTAAAGAATTACCGATTTTCCGAAGTATCTTCGATAAAAGCCAACAAAAAGAATCGAATTCCATGATCTAAAAGACATCCGAACATAATTTTATTAAAAGCGTTCAGATGGTCAATCATTCATTTCATTGAAGCTATACCTTTTAAAGCGAGTCCATTCGAAATAACATTAAATTGTAAAATCGAATTTTCTACTATTGTATAGTACATCTAAAGGACGTTTCGTGCTTGGAAAACTAAATGCTATCCCCCGAAGAAAAACCAAACGCTGCAAAGGATGCGTTACAAATTGGGAACCATACATTAAACAATATAACTGGATGAGAGAGAAAACGTTAGAAAACGGCATTTTACTTTACTTTACTTTACTATCAAAAGTTAAATCGATTGACAGTTGAGTAAATGCCGAAATCAAATTAGGGGAGCTAAAGGAGTTTCAATTATCGTATATATATAGTAGAACCAAAAAGCTAATCTCTTTAATGTGCTGATGTATCGAAGACACAAAATGGTTAAAAAGTTCTCAGAGAGCTTCTGAATATCTGTTCTGTTATACATTTACTGGAGGTCGTTACGAGGTTTAAATGTCAGCAAAGTTTTTAAATCTCCACAAATCCCCATAATTTTATTGAGAATTTAAATTTTCATGTTTCTTGTAGTCAACAAGTGTCCGCTTTTATCTGTGCTGAATGAATGCATTAATGTCACATGCACCCATTTATGGATTTGATGCAGCTTATCGCTCTATCATGCACTCGATTGTCCTTCAATTCAATGAGCTATAATATCTTGCCTTTAACACAGACGATCAATTCATAAGACAGTTTAGATTCAATAAGCATTTTGTAATCCGTTCACAAATTACGTACGCACGGAGTCCTTGAAAAGCGTACACGCGCTTCGTATACATTTTTGTGTATGTAGGGGTAGGGAAGGCTGTTAAAAAACAAATGGAGTATTCGTCATTTCGATGCACTGTTCATTTCTCTTAATAAACAATTTAATCTATCCACTGTTCAGGTGTATCTTGTATGTGAGTAAAATCCGTAAAATCGCTTACGAGCAACTTGATCAAAGAAATCTGTTAATGAAAGAAATTAGTCAAGTGGCTCAACTAAGCCTAATTGTAAAACAATAAAATAGATTCAACTCAATCTGCTTTTATAGAAGGTAAGAAAGGGTGATTGAACTAAATCCCGCCAGAAAGTGGTTACAGTACGAAGCTGAACAGTTCAACTAACATATATACATCTGGTAGTAACACTTTTTTACTATGTTGCAACAAAGGGTATGAAATTAATTATTCTTCGTCTGCGTAATTTCTGAATGGTAACAAAAGCATCAGAAATCCAAATATAACTTACATTTTGTTGCAATATTCCGTATACTATTTTCATTCTAAAAAAAATCCCTTTCATGAGGTACAGTGAGTAAAAACTTTAAATTAACATTTCAATAACGTTTTTCGCTATGTTCATTTGAATTTAGTCCATGTTTGTGTAGAACTAATAGAATTCATTGTGCTTGCGTTTCACTTAAAGAAATCTTACCCTCGATGCTTGAATAAAAATTATTTCTCGCATAGGCATATATACACAATCGTCTATTTGAATGCACTAAAAATTAATTCCAAATCAAAACCGGAAATTAATTTCGTGTGTTATGGTATTCCACAAATTTCCGTACCATATTGTCACCTATTCATTTCCAATTTAAAATGTTTGGCTCATGTGAGTCAGCTAAAAAGTTACGTAAAAAGTTCTCATGAAAATCACAAATCTTTTTTTTTGCATAATGCATAGCAGTGAAAAAAGTAATTTCCAGGAATTTCCAGAATAGATTTTGAGTCTTGGTACAAATACAAATTTTTGCATTTTAGAATAATTGTATTTTGCTCACTGCACCCCTGGAAAATGAGACATTACTTAATTGATATGAGCGTCAAAACTCTTTCTCAATGACTTAGTGAGTAAAATATTTGTTTGGGAGTTTTTATTGTGCGATTACAGTCCTTGGCATGCACTTGGGAAAAAAGAAGTTTCCAAACGATGTCGTAATCTACTGTTTTCCACCGTGTGGTGACTTTCTTTACCCTGGAGTGTATAGAAGTTTTTTGAATATAGCTCGCAATACAACTGTAAACACACTTGCCAATGGCAAAGACTAGTCAAAATAGCGATGTCCAATCAATTACTTGGATGTTATTTTATTGCCGAAATTTACCATCGTCAGGCAATGAATCATTTTCGTGGAGTGATACGAGTAAATAACAATTACATAACTGACACTGTTATGACGGTATGGTTTTCCACTTAAAATTTGAATAACTTCGGTCAGTTAGGGGCAAAATACAATCCCTGATTTTCAGCACTTAAAGAAATATGTTTCTGTATGAGCAACTGATATATGTTTTGATGGTGCAACATATCTTAAAAATGTGTATCCTGTGGCGGAAAGGAACACTTTTCAATGCGACAATGAAGGACCGTTTTTACTGCAATGTAAAAAAAATTACTTGATACATACTGCCGCCAATCCGAGGATAATAGCGAATGCAGATAATATCAGCAGGAGTAACTTTTCCTAAATAGTGTTGAAATATCTAGACTTTGTCGCTTACTTCCCACGGTCTTTAAGAAAAGTGTTGTTCCCAGGGCCGGACCACCAAAAGACGTATCGGGCGAATTGTCTGAAAAAGGCTCAGAGGCGCCTAAATAAACTTTATTGGTCTGAGTAGCGCCAAAAATCAAAAGGTGCATCGGGCATCGCCCGATCGCCCAGTATAGCCAGTCCGGGCCTGGTTGTTCCTAACTTATGCTAAAAGATTTTTTTAGCGAATTCGATTCGCTAAAAAAACCCTTTAAGCATACTTTAGAAAAATAGCAATTAACGCACTTGAGTGCGTTAAAAGGCAGTTTTAGTTTTTGAGTAAGCAAAACTTTCTTGAAATTTATTTATTTATTTATTTTATCAACGGCTTTGGAAACAGAGCAATTAATTGCATTGCATATCGTTCTCGAAAATTAGCATTCCTCCACTCATGCTCTAAACAGCAATCATAATTTTAGAGATTTTTTTTTTGTTTTGTTAAACGATATGAACATAGATCCATAATTGGAAAATGGCATTACTGTTAGAGAATTATAACAATCGACAATTCCAGAGCAATTTTTGCTACTCATTCGACGGGCAATTTATCACATCGTCTATCTCATGACAAAAAGGCGCAAACTTTAAAACAAATTCAAATTTCATAATGTTCCATCGGATGCGCCTGTTTGTGTTGAATCAACACTGTTGATATAGAAGAAATGGGAATCAACACTACGACACGAACGTATCTGTATGGAATAGTAACGTCGACATCTCATTTGCTGCTTTACCATGAATTGGATTGTAATTGTCGGTTCTTAAAATTCTCTCCGTGTAATAACATTAAAAATTCCGAAAAGCATTTCAAACTTGAAATGTTTTTGCCCTTGTCATTTATCCAACATTTTTGCATAAATAAATTCTGGACTGAACAGAAACTTAGCGAAATGGTAAAATTGTTGATTAAATTAAATTGGGTTGTGACCAATCAATCATGATTTAAAAATTAAATTAAAATTAATGTGCTATGAGTGTTATATTTGTGAAGTTAGCAATCATTTCGGAGTGGAGAGGGCGGCGGGAGGAGAAGGGGGAAAAGGTGTGTTTGATTTTTCTGTGTAATTATAGATAAAAATTAACCTCTGCGCTCAAAAGATTTACGATTAATTTTTCGGTATTGAAATGGAAAAACAAATATTATCTCAAATTTCCATTAAGTTATGTCTATAAAATGTTCCATTTATAGACAAGTCTACAGACATTATCTACAGTATTATTTCGAACTACTATTATTAATAGATTATTATGCAGCAATAATTTAGTAACATTCACATTTCAATTTTTCATTTCATTCAACTTAGTTTTATAGTTTTTTTTTCCTTTTTTAATTATTATTAATAACTGTTTGAATACAATGTAGCTAAAAATATAAAAAAAACAACAAAAATCCATACAAAGAGATTATATGTTATACAATACGTTGCTGCTGCTTTTTTGCAGCAAGAGAATGTATCACTTAGTGCTGCTATAGAAAACACATTTTATCGACAGGAAAATTTGTTGATTGGGAAAGGGGGCACATGTTATGTTTAGCGCATCACAAGCTGGACATCGGACATTTCAGTACTTGTTCGAAAAAAATGTGTTCAAATGAGTCTAAAATCCATTTTTAATTTTTTTTTCCAGTCGAAAAGATGTGTGATATAATTTTGTTATAATTTCCTTAGTTTTTTTCGAAATGGAGAAAATTTAACAAAATTGATGGAGAAATGGAAAAAATTCAAAAAGTTCGGAATTTGTGAAAACAGAGGAACATTTTCAATGTGGAAACAGGATGACCACTTCTCAGTTTATAACTTGACACCAGCCCATTCCAATGAGCTGTCTCCACAAAATTCTACTAATTCATGGTTGTCAAGTTGAAAAATACTGTCAGATACGTTGTTAGGTACTGGAACTCAGTTTTTTGATACCAACCTCTTAGTTCAAAATTTTAGAATCCGAGAAGGCAACCGGCCGTCAAGTTACTTAAGCATTTTGATTTGATGTAATGTTCTACTGACTGTGAATACCTAAAGGTAACTTCTGAGACCAAATAATAAAACAAATAATATTCAGTATTGAATGCATATACCCACACCCCTACAACACTTGACATTCAAAGCTTTCTTGAACTGTGTGTTAAGATTTCGAGACCAATAAAGTCATGCCAACCGTAAACTTCGTATCGTATTTAATTTACATTTTCCCAATTTGTTACCCAGAAAAAATTCTTTTACCCGAATCCAATTTTCTTCGCCCCCAACTACATCATCATCATCGTCGTCGATAAAATGTGTCCCTAATTTAGCACCTATGCAGCTGTCATTTATGTACTTAACTTTTAGAACTACAAAATTATCAACGAACGTAAAATAAAAACGTACATTCACTCACTTAGAGATTAGCTGCATGACCAGTGATTTATTGAAGAAGTTCTAGACAAGAAAAAAGTTTAAAGAAAGAAGTAGAAAAAAACAAAAAGAAAATATGAAAACTTTTCGAAATAAAAATAAAAAAACGAAAAGAATATAAACCAACCATCATACAGTTTTACCTTTTCCTACATTTATAACTTCGAATAAAAATGATTGTTGTATTTCTTCTTCTTCTTTTTGTTATACGTTTATTTAAAATCTTAAAACTAACTTTTTCCTTATAAATATTTATGCTACGAGTAAATAAAAATAATAAATATTTACATACTTACAGTCACACTACAAAATAAGTTTTTGTTTTATGATAAATATTCCTTTCACATAAAAATGACTATAACATTAATGATGATTAATGATGTAATCAAACTATTGCTGAAAAGTCTGCATGATGAACTTCTCACTGAAATAAAGATAGAGAAAAGGATTTGAACACAAAAAAAAAGTTTTCAAAGTTAAGCTTTGCGTTATGAGAGAAGGAGGGAGCGAGAGAGAATGGGTAGTGCTGCACGTTCTAGAATGGCTTTGTAGACGGTATAAAGTTTTAAGTGAAAAAAAATGAAATCAAAAATTCAAAAGTAAATGAAATGGTTATCTGAATGGGAATTCACTTTATTCATCATTCAGATACTTTTTCCGCTGTTTTGAATAGAAAAAACAGGAAGACAGAGAGAAGAAGAAAAAAAAAACTTAGTTATCGAGTGACAAATGCAGCACTGGCAGGGTTAATAAAATTTCCACAATTAGTGATGCCTTCATACCATAACATTTGCACTGTGCACTCAACAAGAGACACGCTGGTAGAAGATTAATTGAAGTGATACCGAGTCAAGACAATGTCAAATCAGATCTATATTCCGCCGTTTCCTCCGAAGAGAAAGAAGTGTCTGAGTATTGATTCAACCTTGTAAACACAGATAAAATACGAATTTTCGGATTTTGACACAAGGCGCGAAAAGTTGAAAATGTGTGGAAAATGAATTTGAAAATCTATGAAGCGTACTCTGTGAATAAACCCGTAAACCGTCTGCTTTGAAAGAGGGTTGTTGACATGAAAGAAAGTTGTCTCTGGAATAATGTGTATATGTTCCGTAAACGTTTTGAAAAGAACTCCCGACTTACCCAATAATTCAGCCTGTCTGTTTTCCAAAGTTTGCGGTCGCCTCTGAACTATACTTTCCTTTCCGTTTTGCCATAGCACCGGCGATACGCTTGCAACGCATTTAATGCGCATTTCACCATTTTTAAAATGACGTCCGTCTACTACCAATTGGAGGCCAAGTATTTTCGTCAACAAGCCATGCTGATGAGTTATCACCGGATAATGGACTAACAAGTCCTCTGTCACCTAAACATTGAAAGAGATAAATGGAAAAATTAAAATTTATATATCGCCGGGAATGTGTATGCGCTCATAACTCTTGATGCCAATTTTTTTTTTCATATACCACACTCAAGATAATGAATAAATTCCAACGAAGAATATTACTTTTTTCCGCGTTTATGAAATCCAAAAGCATCCCGGAATAGCAATGGAACGCTAATGGATTTTTATAACGTAATCAATTTCGGCGAAAAAAAAGGGAAAACTAAAAATAAAATTATTATAATGAATCTGGAAAATAGAGCGCACATAACTCTGTCGCCATAATTTTCAATGAAACATTTTGGAACATTGAACATTCTACAATAATGATGTCGTTAATCTTTCCGGGGAGGTGTTTATAGCGCGCGATTTGAGCTCGTAGCACATAAAAAGGGGTTTGATTAAATGACCCTGGATGGCCCCGGATGCTAATTAGAAATATGGTGAATTTGGTTAAATTAAAACCGGTTAAATTTTTTTTTGTTTTTACCTTCCCCAATATAATGTGAGCTTTAATAAAATAATAAAAAAACATCGCGTGAGAATTGATGAAGATAAAAAATGGGTTAAATGAAATGGAAATAATTTTATTTGATATTTGAGGGGGGGAGGGTTGTTTTATTAACATTACAAACATATACATAATTCAGTAAGACATTAGGTACATGAAATATTAATAATTATGAGAATGTGTGTGTGAGTACGCGTAAATATTTGTTGCTGCTTTTGCATGAAGAATTATAAAGTCATTATATCCATTTGGTATTTGGTAAGTTCTGTTTCATTTCACGAAAGAGCAGAGAACAGAACCATGGAATAAATAATTTGACCTTTAATGCGATGACTAAGCTTTAAGATATTTTGTTTTTTAATTGAAAACATTCGCTTCATTTCATTTCTCTTCGAACAATTAATAAAATAACAAATTTCTAGCTCAACAATTTTTTTCATTCTGTTCGCTTCTTTCTTTCATTCGGAATACAATGGCTACGAGCAGAAGAATTCTTAATTTTAAATTACTGCGCGGTACATTTGTTAAGTCAGTGTGGGTGTTGCAGTAAACAGTAAACATACCTTACCGTGATTTTTTTTTTCGTCGAAAATTAATTTCAAAATCTTGTGAAAATACAAAGTTAAGGTGAAAACTTTTCCAACAACATTTGTAAAATGTATACGTAGGTTGAAGGTTTGAGTATCCCAACTTTTGGTGAGAATGAAAAATCTGTTTGCGAAAAAATGAAATGAAACGAAAGAAAAACGAACGAAACAAATATGACGTCTAACTTCTATACGATTGGTGTAAATTATAATAAAGTTAAGAAGACGACGAGTGCGGGCATTTAAAGCGGATGGTAGTCATGGGTATGGGTATTTTCAAAATCAAAATCCGCCCACTTGTCCACGTATGAATATGTAAACAATTGAAACAATCCGATTTGAGTTCACTATACAGTGAACGACATCTCAAATGTCTCACTGTCATTTTTTTCAGAGAATGTCATTGTGAATTTGCAATGACACAATAAAATTCTCAGAAAAATTTGACAATGAGACATTTGAGATGTCGTTCACTGTACAATCTAAATTATTATCGAAAATTGGAGCGAATTCAATCGTGAATCGTTCGGATAAATGGGTAGAGATCACAACTAAATGATTTCTTGTGCTGCCCACCAATCATCAATTATATGGCCAATGACATTGCATTATACGATCAAAGAGTTGTGTTGTGGAATGACGATCGTATCGCGTCCATTTATAATGTTCGAAGAATAGACCGCTGAAAACATTTTTTTTTTTGCGAAATCATAATCAGAGTAAGTGATTTTTTCAATTAATTAATTGAATCACTGACATTCTGAAGATGTTTTCTATTTCGTTCTTTGGATTGTATACGATTCCTCCGTTAGGTCGAAGCTCACAAGCAGCATTGCATTTACTTCTTCCTTTTATGTATTACTTACGTTGTATGTTTGTATGAACGATACATTTGATGTGCTTTATACTGTTGGGCTTGTTTGTTCAAAAATGTACTTTGAATGAATTGGTTCGAATCGTTGATATACCCTCCCTTTCATGAATAGTTATATAGATTTTATGGAATTCACATAGAAATTAACAAAGTTTCAATCATACTATGAAAGGAACATTGCACCAGAGTCGACTCACCACATATATCATAAATGAAATTGATTGGGCGAATTCATTTTAGAATTTCAACAACTTTACTAAATGAGTACATTGCAAATCAATACATACCGCATCATCGTTTATTAACCACTCTACTAGTGGTGCAGGATGGGCCTTGCCAGATGTGCAATTTAGATTCAAAACATCTCCAATTTGATATTGAATTTCTTCGCCTGTAATCTCGGGACCATCCTTAGGTAAGTCTGTAAGAGACATTGAAAAATCAATTATTAGATTAGCAAATCGCATTAAGTTCAGGCATTGTTTAGTATAATGGGTTCAATATTCCGATTTACAATTTTCTTGTTTCCTGTGCTCTTGTTGCATTTTTCTCAATTGAATGATGCAATTACAGATGTTCTAGCAAAAACATCAGCAATTTGGAAATACATGGAAATGACAGGGGAGGGAGGAGGTTCTCGAAATTCCTTATCTTTTGCTTTACATAATTTGTGCTTTTCTCCAAGTACTTTTCCACTTGATAGCCTCCTTCCTTGAGTTGCAGATCAAAGAATATAGAAGGCAGCGACACGTTGAGAGTAGTTTTTCTGGATCCATTGGTGTGATTACGAACCACTGCTGATCCTATCACTAGGAATTGTCCAGTGCCGTTGTTTCCATATGGACACTTTGGACAGGTGCCCATGGCGCTAAAAACCTATTCGCGGCAAGGACTGCACAAAAGACCTTTTTTTGCGTCACCTAAGCCATGTACATTAATTTAGCAACCAACATAAGAATCTGTCTTCATTAGATGGAAAGTGCTGTGATGACCTCTTATTAAAAATCAGTAAGCTCACCTGACAGTAGAAATATGACCAGGGAGTAATGATCAAAGGATTTGGTTTTCTGAGTCTCAAGAGGACATCTTCCAATACTCTAATCCAATCAAATCTACTGGATCTATTCCAGCGAATTCAGATTGCCACTTCCGTGCCCTAAATTATATAACAGAACAATTGGTTCAGATTGGTTCACCAATTTTTGTCACTGTCGCTGTTCAAACAATAATCGTACCCTTATCACTATCTGCTTTCAGTTAATCCCATCAGAATAAATAGAGAAAACGTAGCTTTCCAATCTCAGGCAACGGTCGCATCATTGCGTCGTAATTAGTTCAAATCAAATTAGCTAAACAATGTTTAGTAGACCATATGACAGGGCAATGAAAATTAACGGAACGAGGAAATGTGAAAGTAAATCACCTTCCAAATGAATGGTCATAAGTCAAAATAAAATAAAAATTTCTGACATACAATTATTATCAATAAATTAGCTAATCACGAAGCCCATTATTACACAATCAATTTCCTTAAATAATAAATTCAATGGAACAAAATGTTCACATAAATAAAGCGAAAATTAAAGAGCACGAACGAACGCAGAGAGGAAAAAAAAACTGTCCAATAATTATTATTTTTGCGTCCACAATCATAACTACGTTTTTATTTTATATAACCACCTACCTGATTTACAAAATTAATCATTCTTCAGGTCATTACATTTTAATTTTCCTAAATTTATATCACGCAAAAAATTAACCTTAACATAATACAACACGAAAAAGCAATTTATTATAATTGCACACCGAAAAAAAATACGAAGGAAGAAGATAAGAAATTTCGGGTAGTAGCCAAGATATCGCACTACATAAAGAAACAGAAAACATAAAAAAATTATTCTAGGGGGCGATTTCTTCAAATATAAATAATTTTTTTCTCTCTCTCCATTCCTTTCGTTTTATATACACCTCGGAATTTATTTATTTTTTTTTTACCTATCTCATGGTGTATTAAAAATAATTATGTTTCGTATTACTTAAGGAATTATGGTTGAAGAGAAATGTGTTATGTGCGTCCTGTATTTTATTCAGTGGATTAAATTATACATAGCGACGTTAAATGTGTGTATAAATATAAAAAAAAAATCTTTTGTTAAATTACTTTTTCGTATTGTGCCAAGTTGTGGCCAGCTACACACAACAAACAAACACACTCACACAAAAAATAAAATAAAACCAAAGATCTAGGACATCAGATAATGCTTTTCACCAAGATTTTTCGGTGTTCGAGCTTACGATCAAATAATGTGATAATACCTTCCCATGATGCCAGCGAATTATACGAAAATGTATATAATACCAGAAGGGTGTGAGTAAAATTGGTACATACGAAGGATACAAAAAAAAATATATCGCAAAATAAAATATATTTCGAAAAGACGAATATCGTTTATTCATGGAAACGGTTGGTTGATGTTTGCTCTCTTTTTCGGATGACATTCGAAACGTTTATTTAATCTGAAGGCTTTCGAATGAAAATTCAATTCGTAACAAATTAGAACGATAGTATGAGAACGGGTAAATACTGTCTAGAGTTCGAATGATTTCTTTCTGTCTTGCTTCTTCTTTTTTAAGTTGAGCTATCAACCCAACATTTTGAATTATTATGTACATTACAGTCAGAAAGAATTAAATCACATTTTTCAGATCATCTAAATATCCTTCCTTCATAATAGAGCATTAAAAATGAAAAAAGGAAAAAAAAGGTAACCGAAATGTTTCAATTTCCGAGGCAAAATATTATTTATATAATCAAATTCTACGTCAGGCCTGATAAAATTCCATGAAATTTTGACAAAATAATTTGAAATGTCTTGTCATTTATTTTGTTGTTGTTATCGCTTTGATTCAACAAGAAAAATGAATAGTTAGACAGTGTGGCCTATTAGCAATGATTTAATAGAGTATAGATTGGCCCTTTGTAGAACATTTTTTTTATTAAATTGAAGCCAAAGTAACATTAACTTATTTCAGTAATTAAGCCGAGATCAGATGTGTAGAACCACCTAAATTAGGTTCATATACCCCAAATATACATTAATCAATATTCACTTCAAAAAAACATCTTAGTTTATTCCTAGATATCAGTCGAGTACCATAAAAGTACCATAAATTTTACACTGAGCTTTTGCTTCACTTTTAAATGTATGAAATTCCGGTCTACTACATGTTTATGTCATTGCCTATTAGTTATCTTTAATTTTTCCTACAACGACTGATAAGCTGCTTTGTCACGGCAGCTACTTAAGTTTCGGCCAATAGTGACCATCATCAACTGCCGTAATTTGCATAAGAAACTTAGTAAAAATTTAAAACACTAAGATTCTTATGCAAATTACGGCAGTCAAGTCAACGTCTCCTCAGAGCTCTGTCGTCTTTAATTTGTATCAATAAATAATTATTTTCTCAGCTCAGTGACGAGAAGCAAGACTAAAAACGGATCATACGATGAGGTGAAATATATAAACCGGGTATCTGTGTTACATCCCCAATAGTGTACAGCCTTGACATAACCTTCCCATCAAAATAAAATTGTCCAAACAGGAATGTAATCTACTATTACCACACCAAATTTTCACCGGAATATCATTTTACAATTCATGTTACCTTCGCTCAAAAGAACTGTCTGCAGAAGGCTTTTTTTCAATACCGTATCAATAAAACCAGAATTATATAGAGATTTAGGTCGACAAACTCGAACTGAAATGTAAGCTATACCGTAACGTCACACTCAGCTTTTACTCAGCATTCTCCACGCAGAATGCCCCGAAAAAAATGAATTTTTTTTATACCAACATCGAAAGTTGACACTTTTGCCCCGCATGTGAGGAGCAAAAGTAAAAAATGCATCCCGCATTTTGAGGGGCGAACGTAATAACTTTCGTCCCTTGTTTACAAAATTTGACAAACTTTGCTGTAAGTATCAACTTTCGATGTTGGTATAAAAAAATAGTATGAACGACTCGGGACAAAAGTAAATAAATGCAGGCCTTCGGCGCGGGCAGCAATTTTTGCACTGGGCTACATTTTTTTGTCATTCAATGTTCTATTTGTTCATGTTTTGTCTAATGATTATTCGGGTGAAAAAATTCACTCGCTGCGCTCTGGCTGCGAGACTTTGCTCTTGCTGGAATGTCTTATTTCCTCTCTACGTAAACAATTTTTTTAACAATTAACAAATTAGAAATATTGTCGCCTTTTGTGAATGATTAAAATCTTGGTATAATTGTTTCTCTCTTGCAAAGATATTTCAGTCTTTATTGTATCGTCCATATCAGCAATGGTTTCTTTTGCAACAACGACGTTACAATATCGATATATGCTCAATGCTCAAAAGACCATATACGTTACATATTCGTAGCTGTATTAAAAATTCTCAAAAGTACTAATTCACTAAATGACTTTACTTTAACACATCTACATCAAAAAAAATTAATTAAACCAAACCAATCGTATACCAACATGGAACTGTATACAACTGATTTTATTCACAAACTTTATTGACACATGTTCGATTGAAAAACTAAACTGATGGATTTTGACGTATCCTATGTCAACCCAATTCGATTAGAGACGAGTGTGTTAAAAAAGAGCGCGTGGACCTGTTTTTGCGAAATGTTAATCAATAAAAGAGTATCAATTACACATAAATCACACATAGTTAGTTGAAAATTTCAATACAACATTGAAACAGGTCGAATACGCGGTACTTCTACTGTCTTCTGAAGTCGTATCCTTTCAATTGACAATAATTGTTCATACTAACCAACGGTAATAGTTCCTAGAACTTTTCGGTTTACATTTGATTTAAATGTGTTCGTTTGAAAAGTATGTCACGCATGACGCGTGCGAAAGAGATGCAAGCTAGGGTTGAAAATGCAATAGAAAAAGATTCAAATAGTCACCACGCGTGACATACCGGCCCGTTGAAAATAGTTATTTGTGCATCTGTTTTGGACGATTTATTTTAGGCAATTTCGTGAGTACATACGAAAATGCCTAAAATCAATCGTGCAAAACAGATACTCAAAAAAATAGTAGTTTATTACGTTGGATGCTGCGAAAGTAATTCATTACATGACCTAACAGTTTTGTGACAAAAATCAAACTTACAAGTTTTTTGAGCAACAGACTCCGGTAAGCGTCTTTTCGACAAGTGAGCCGAAGGCAAACGACACAACTGCAATTGTCAAAAACAGTATCCGAAGCAGGTTGCTCAAAAAACAAGAATGAGCTTACGAGTATCACAAAGTTGTTTTTCGACTGAATTAGCAGCAGCAGCCAATGTATTCTGACTTATTGTCTGCCCCATGCGAATGTATCAAAACGTACGCCTATCACACACAAAGAAATGTATCTCAAAAGTAAGTCTTCAAGATGACTAAAATTTCTCGAACGACAATAATTTCTCCAACACCAAAACCACCATCAATGTCGTTTCTTCAATAATTGTTAAATGACACACACAAGCCTAAAATTTACAATATGATTTGTATACTCATCTTATTTGGTAATAGACCCCCCCCCCATCCCACATTCGAACGAATGAATATATACTTATTTGTACAGTCACATTCTTTTTGTGTCTATTGTTTCTTCAAATCCATCGAGCATAGCCGGGAGGAAAATGAATTTTCATTCTCTTTCGATGCTAAATGAGTACGGTAACGAATAAGATAATGATGACAGATGTGTCAAGTGACTTGAACTCACTAAAAGGGTCCAAACTCAAGTTGTTGAATTTGTAATTATTTATCCTTTTGAACTGAAATTTATACCTAAGTTACACATAAATTTGGATATATCTATATAAACGAGTTGGTATCGTTTAGATTTTAGAGAAATTTCAACATTCCATTACTCTTCTTGTCAGTTTATTGAAACTAAAAGGTATAAAACAATCAATTTATTTATTAACAGTCATTTGAAGGAAAACACTGTTGATATATTGTATTAAATGAGAGTCTTATCAAAGAAGAAAGAAAGAAAGAAACTTTTGTCATTAAATGTGGATTTGATGCAATCAATTTGTTACGTTTAAGAATACGTTCTCGTGGAGAAAATGAGTTTTCTTCGCTGTGTTCATCAACACGACGACAGTACAATTAGTAGACATTTTGGTTTACAAATTTGAATTAAATGAAATCATTTTCCAATTTCCAAATTCAATCCGATAAACTATTGAATACTAAGTCAGACAGAGTATTTGAAAGTTTAATCTTATTACTAGCTCCGGCAAACCTGTGATTAAAATAAAGTTTTTGAACTTATGCTAGTCCAAATTGTGAAATACAGTGAAATATCAAGAAGAGAATGTATATAATACAGATGGATGGTTGACCGTATAATTAATGGATATAACGCATAGTTTTTTGGCTTTGACCTGTGAACTGAGAAATTTGCCAGTTTTATACCAAGCTTACAGATAGGAAAGTCAGTCAAGCGATTTAGTAATAAATTGTATTGCCTGCCCCATGCGTAAGTTGACCATAATACAGCAGTTTGCCCCATGCGTAAGCTCATCGTTACATATCAGTTTGCCCCTACGAAAATGATGTATTTACATGCAGAATATTTTCCCTTGAAAGGGTTGGAGGGATTCTTTTTAAAAACGGTCTACCGAAATCGGACGAATTTTCCAGTGGACTTTTTTATATGTGCCTAGAAAGGTATTCGACTCTAGAAGTCAAAACCACTTTCAAAAAAATTCTTCGAAGTTTGTCTGGCTGGTGAAAGGTGATCAAAAACCGAAAACTTGCACTTTTCTTACAAACATTTCTCCAGTTACGCGAGCCGTACAGGGTCCGAAACGTAAAATCATGTTCTTTGACAACATCATCAGTCGTCGTGTAGATCGAGGTATAGATCAGGTGAAAATCGAAAACCTGATTTGTCATTGGCTTGATTTTAATTTGACGTAACCTATATATTGATCTATTCCGGTTCTTACTGTGACTTTGCCTAACGACGAATGCTGTATTTCGACGCATTCAAAAAATCTTACCGCTATTTGAGATTAGCGGCTAGAGTAGGAATTTCTTTCCTCGATAAACAAATAGGATGCAAAGAGACGAAAAGTCGGTAAAGTTATCCCATTTTTGTCCCCGTAGCATGTGAAACAACTCTGATGGAGCTCGATTTTCTCTACGTATTTTATTTTCCTCGAGAAACCGTACGAAACAAACTTAATTACTGAATTATTTTCGTAAATAAAACCCAAAATTTCATGATATAAATATCGGCAAAACTGTCGATTCGATCAGCGGCACACCAATCTACATTCACAATACATTTCCAGCAATTATACCGACTCTATACGAACCGTTTGAGGTGCTGTAACGGAACACATTGTTCAAGTTACACCAATAAATTTTCTTATAAATCTTATCTGCCAACGTATATATCTCCCAGTCATGTTCCCAGTACATTTTGTCCTAAATAATTTCTTTTTTATTCTTCGAGGACAACACATAATTTTCTTCCAATATTGTCAATTACGATAGCGATAAGTCAAATGTTAATGGTGCTGTTAATGGTCGCTTATGGTAAGATAGATAACTTCACTCATGTCAAATGTTTCGAAATTAAGCTCTAATATGTGATATCAATTCCTTATATCGTGGGTATGTTGGATATAAATACAGACGAATAAAGATAACACCATTTCAGATATTATGGGTTTGTATACTTTAGTAGAAAATGTTGTTAAAATTTTATCGAATAAAAAATAAAGAAGAGAAGAAGTAGAAATGCTTTCCCACTTTTCCTTGTGTTGTTGTGTTGTTAACTGCTGAAGTGGAAAAGTTTCAATAATCGATTCAAAAAAGGGTATAGCAACTGTTTGAAAATGTTTTACGGTTAGAGTGGGATACAATATTAGTTGTCTGTTTTAGTAGAAACTTTTCAGAGGTATTCATGTATTGTATAGCTGCATATATGTATACCAGTATACCATGTAATAAGTGTATATAGCAGCGGAATGAAATTTATTCCATTGAAAAACATAATAGAAGAGAAATTGCACTTTCACGCTTGTTTACGCTAGTCTAGTTCCCTGTACGTATACGCGCTCTCTATGGGTATAACTTAGAAAACTTTGTTCTAACACTGAACGGTAGATCATAGGTATCATTGATTGATCGTACAAAGCGTTGGGAAGTTCTTTCATAAACCAGCGTTTAAAGTATGCTAAAGCAATACTAGCAGCAGTTTGAGACACACTCACACAGCAATGCACTTATGTTACCACATGAACACCTGATGGAAGTTTATGCAAAAGAAAACCACCAACAATTCTTTAACTGTCGACAATCGCGCCTGTACTATCAAGATGTTTTAATCGTTACGCTTTCGCTTCACCGGATCAACATACAATTCTGGTATATAAGCACCGAAAGCTCAAACGTTTCTGCTTTTATGGATTGACAAAAAAAAAACGTATTTTGTGTGTTCAGAGAAATGATATCGTTTCTTGCAGAGCCAGAGCGTGAGCTGCCGTTATCATTATTCTCTGCGTGTATGTTATGTGACGATTGTTCCACTAATCTTTAGAAATTTCGAATTGTTACGTTACAATCATTGAATCGTTGAAGTGAAACAACTTGGGTTCATGCAGAAGAAAAGTTTAAAACAATTCTAAAGATACCTTCCAGGAAAGTTGTGGATCGATACGGAAGGCAACACAATATAGCTGGTACTATTTGCACCCAAATACAGGAGATACATTGGAAGACTTAATTTGGGAACTCCAAAATTGAGGGTGAATAGTATCAGCTGTCTTGTCTGACTGCTTAAATCCAAGTGCAAATGTCGATACATTTGTGTACCATAAGCATCGGCGTTGTTGGTCAAAATTAACATTTGATTGGAATCGTGAATTTGTAAATGCGATTTTACCAATATTTTTACAGCTCCAAGAACGTTCAATTGAATACATTTTTCGTTGCAGCGTTCGTACAGAAAATATCACTTCAATTAATATGAATTGAACTATTTGACTGAAAATAATTTATAGAATACATCGGCCTGAACATTGTTTCTGGAATGATTTCCATATTCAAAATTGGAATTCAAGAGTGAAGTGAAAGTTGTGTGATGCGATTTAACAAAGAATAAATTGAAATTCTAAATTTCTACCATGTTGCAGGTAGTGTTTTTCATAACAAAAGAAATCGAACTGTTTTGAATATTACATATTCAAATCCATTGGAAACAAATATCAGTTGTATCTTTGGACTATCCAAATGACAATTATAAATGATTGCCTCGAACACTGACGAAAAAGAGTTGGAAATCTCACATGTAGCGAATAAATTTGTCTCCGCCACCATAATAGAGAATATTTTTTTGATAAAACTGTAGTATACTCAAAGGGATCCCTAGGCGACTAGGTAAATCCCACAAAATATTTTCTTGAATTGTTCCACATTTTCCTAGATATTCGCAAAAAAGAATTCAAGGAGGTGCGGGAAATTATTAAAAAAGCTAGCCTTTCGTTTATTTTTCGTAAAATGATTGTAATTTATGTCATTTACACGATTAACTATAATGCAGAGTGACATGAATTTTTATAGCTTTCTATTTCATTACATTTTCCAGAGATAGGCTGAAATTGTTTAAACAAACGCTACGAAGAGTATGTCACCATACCGCTATGGAATTTAAGAGGTTTTCGTCCAATCAACCATAATTATTGATTAATTCCAACACAATTCCCCGTAGAATTTGTAATTTTATCAAAGTTCTTCAGTTTGTTAGTTCTTGACAAGATATTTCTAGTGAGCACCTATGATGTGAGCTATATCAAATAAAACTGTTAGATTTTTTCCACGTTTGCTTTCAGTTTGATAGATTTTGACGTTACCTTTCCATAGTGCCCACAGGAAGTTCATGAAATTGAAATCCTAGATTAAATGTTGCTTAATTTTGTTTCTTTTCTACCAACTTTAATGATTTTCCAGATCTTTTACTTGTGTTGTTTTCCGATCTCCTTAAGTTTTAATATTGTATTTCGCGCGACGTTGTTAATGGGATGATGAATAAAGGCCTTCATTAAAATATACGGTTTGATTGGACTGGGACCAAGCCTTTCCCCTATATGTAGAGATTCGACTACTTTTCGATGAAATTTGAGGAAAATTGGGTAAAATTTAGTGGTTTTATCACTTTTTAGATTTTTTTAAAATTATATACAACTTTTTGAACTTCATTCTATGTCCTACATCTCGTCGAGATCTTTCAAATCCCTATTTAATAAAATTGGACCACTTTTAGATGAAAAGTGAGGAAATTTATACCAATTTTAGCGTTTTTTTGCTTTCTGTAGCGCTGTAGCGCAACAAAACTAGTCAAATTTTATACTATTTCCTAAAACTTGTCGAGACCTTTCTACCGAGCTGTCGCACGTCAAAATCAATTAAAATTTCAATACTTTTTTAAGGAAGTGAAAACGTTGATTTTAGGAAATATCATAGGGAATTTCATAGGAAATTTCCTATGAAATTTTCCTTCCCAACTTCCTACACCTAACTTTGTTTCTTCATATCTTCGGATAGAGTGTTCCAAATTCCATCATATTTTATCCTATTTCCTAGTACTCGATATAACTAAGAAATAAGATGAAATTTGACATTGGTAAGTTGCGTGATGACACCGTAAATTTCCTCCAAACTATGTCCATTTTCCAGACAAATCCTTATGACAGAAATTACAATAATTTTACGAAAATAGTAGAAAAGTAAACGAAAGGCCAGCTTTTTTAATAATCGCACCTCCCGGGAAAATTTGGGAAAATATGGAAAAATGTTTTACCAAAAATAATCCCTCCAAAAAATACATCTGTTTCATATGTTGTAAATTACTCGGCGAAGGGCCTAATATTGAGAAATATTTCACTAAAATTCACTAAACGATTCATTTAAAAAGTTAATCAATGCGACTTAATCGTCGACTAAAAGATTTAAATGGACTAAAGCCAATGACCCATGCCCATGCCAACCAAAAAGAAGTGTTGATATGGCTCATTAGAACCATTTCACTAGAATGCACCAAGTACTGTCAACACTGATTGATTGATTGGATAATAACAGGTTTGGTCTGAATTAGCAATCTTAACGTGACTTCCGAACCATACCGCGAAGTATTCGAATAAAGTTTGGCTATTCATTGTTATTCCGACTAAATGTACGCTAGAATATGACGTCATCCGAATCATTTAAATTTTGACCCAAATTTTAAAGTTTAAATGAACTTTATGCCACGAAAGAATCGGTAGAAAAATTGTCTGACACGGCATTAGAAGCCGAATTATTTTGGTGTTAGGCTCTAGAACATAACCACTGGGCCATCCCGTCTGACAAAAGATCATATCAGCCCAATAACAATTAAATGTTTTCAGCCGTAAGGGTAACAAATACGGTAGTTTCACTTCAAAATTGCATTGCATTCGGTCTCAGTGTCCATCCTCAATAATGGCACTCTAGGTAGTAATAAATTCGATAGAAAACAATAACCGCTTTATATTCACTCAATTAACTTATAATGTCGACTCTTCAGCTTTATCACAACTCGCCTAATACAATAAATGTATGTTACATAATACAATGGACAAATAAAATAAAGTGCCTGTCTGAAACACAACTGCTCTATATTTAAAGCAAATTGAATGGTCAAACACTGGCAAGTGTAAGTATATGAGCTCGATTATGTTTGTGTTATTGCTCTGAAGCGATTAGCATTATCGTTATTATTCAAATGAAATGAGGCGGCCTGCATTAAGTAAAATTCGATTTTAGGACAGTTTTTGGAGTCGATTTTATTCGACTTTTACGGTGTTTTGAGTATAACCAAGTTCACAGTGAATAGTCAATAGTTACACTACTGTTTGTCGTCAATTTTGACTCTCAAGCGAGGAAAATCGACTCGGGGAAAATTATGTTACTGCATTTACTAGAAAGCATCGAAAAGTCGATTGAGAGTGACGCAAAATGCCATGGTCAGGAATATGTTAATAATTTTGCTAAGACACAATAAAACAAATTTACTGCTGTTTCGGAACGAACGCAACGGAAACGACTGAAGATGGCTAGACCACGCTAGTCTGAGACCGCTGTTGTTGTTCGAGGTCGAAACAGTTTATTTGTCTGTACGTTAGCTGCACGCAATCCATGGGTAAGGGAAGAGCGATAGCTCTGTTTGCTGTTGTTTTGTTGGATTTTATTAAATTGATGTTTTTAGGCATTCCGAACGTCCTGTAAAAGGACGCATCGTTTTGTTACTACACAGGATCTTCAATCAACAATAAAATTGAGCAATTTTGTTTCAATGTCTAGTTAAGGCTTTCCAAAAAATTCAACAAAGGAGTTTGCATTTTTGGTTTTTCAATAAACGAGTGTGCAGGAGTTAGCCTAATAGCCTTGCGCTGTGGGTGAGCTCTAGTGTTGCATTTGGTCCGTTGCCAAATTGCAACGTATAAAAAACTAGGTACTGCCCAAGTAGCATTTCAGAAAAAATAACTTATTCGTTAGAATAACGTTGTAGCAACGTTGTCACAACGGTTTTGCAACCGTTGTTGCCCGGTTATAGTTTAACCTAGGTCAATTAACCGTTGGATAACAGTTAAACAACGAAAAAGTTAAAAATTTAAGGTAGAGCAACTATAATTTTTAACTTTTTCGTTGTTTAACGGTTATCCAACGGTTAATTGACGTAGGTTAAACTATAACCGGGCAACAACTGTTGCACAACCGTTGTGGCAACGTTGCTACAACGTTATTTTAACGAATAAGTTATTTTTTCTGAAATGCTACTTGGGTGCCCCCTATCTGAGTGTCAATCCAAAATCTTTGATTTCATGGAGCGAATACCATAATTGAAATGGAACTGGGCAGCACATATTGTGAGAATGCTGGTTGAGCGTTGGACCGTGAACGGTGGATACCATGAATAACACGACCACCTGTCAAGAAGACAGCAGGCAAAAATTGGCAAAAAGTGACAGCGAACTATGCGAAATGAAAGGAAATGGGGGAGGCCTACAGTGGGCTGAGAAAGAAGAAGATAATTTACCCCGAGTCATTTTCCTCTGGAAATTCTATTAGTGTTTCCTCGGTGGACTAGACTTTCACCGTATCGACTATGTTAGCTCAAAATTTTGACCTGGCAACCCTTTTTTTTGCCTTACTGTGATAATATCCATGGTGCCATATAATGAAATTAATTGAAAACCATATCAGACGTCAACGGCAGAGTCTAAAAATGAAAGTCTCCCTATGCTATGCACACAATTAACCTCCAGCAATAACGATTCATATCATGCGAAAAATTCATAAAATAAACAGGACACGTTTTTTCGTGTCTAATAAATGTTATTCGAATTAAATAATACAATTCCGCAACAAATTAAAATATATTTTTAATGTTCGCTCACTTTTGGGTTGTAACCGCAAATTAAAAGAGAAATTATTGTGAACAAAAAAATATTTATTTAAATTGTGCGGATGCACCATTAACGTTTTAAAATAATACTTTTTTATTCGCGGCAACATAGTTTACCTGATGGTGAAATTTGCAAAACTTTTTTTTTGTTAAATAAAAAAATTCTTCAACTTTCTGTATCCCAACATTTTAACAGTTAGCTTCGGTATAATTGCTCATTTATTTAGCAGAGAGAAAACTAAAATAAACGAGGTCATAATTAGCAAGTCTATTAGGTCAGTGCAGCCGTTTTTTTTAGACTACACTATTTATTTAACACTATTATTTCGGGTTTGAAAATGAGGATGAAGTTATTTATTTTACTGTCGGCATTTTTTTTTTATTTCTGAACTCATTGCGAACAATGTAATGAGTATGGCGAACATAGAAAAAAATAATAATTTGGGTTTCACCCACTTTGCCTCAGATATGTATGGTATATACATCCTGTGTGGTCTTCGTGGTCTGCCACACATGGCCTGTTATCGTAAAAACGGCTTCGCGATGTTTCATAAATTTTTGCAAATTTTCTCGTGTTTTTCATAACTTTTTAGAATGTTGATTACAGTATCTTGCTACAATTTGATACTTCCAGCTCATATTAAAGCTCTGATCAGTTTCAGATCGACCTGATTTAGTGCAGGTTTACATGAACCCAAATTTAATATTTCAGGTTCATCCTGGACCTGACCTGATTCGATTAATAATTTCTTTCTTCAGATTCGGGGCAAACTGAAAATTTCAGCTTAGCCTGAACCTGACCTGAACATACCAGACCTGAAAGAAGAATTTCGGGTTCTGAACGTGAATTGTTATAAATCGTGTCTTTCCATATCAGCATTAGCTCGTACGTTAAAATCCAGGTCCTATTTTTCCATATTTACCTTGAATTCGGGAAAAAAAGTGGTTTCTTTAGTTCTGAACATATTAGAGGTTTTTTAGAGTTTTAAAAGTCATCGATGCTCCCAGTCATTTTGGCACAAAATTTGAAAATCCCTAATTCGAATTGTGCGCCAAAATATCATACACCGCAGTGCCTATATTCGCGAAAATATTTTCACGAATTTTCTCAAATTTTCTCAAATTTTCGCAATTTTCGCAAATTTTCGTGAATTTTCCGGAAAAGTTTTTTGATCACTTTATTGACTGGGAACGTCAATGACTTTTAAAACTCTGATAAATCTAAAATTGTGCTTTGTAGAGATGAGCAAACTATGTGGAAAATGTTTTCCCAAAAAATAGTACCTGGTAATGACACTACAAAATACGATAATGACAAACACCTACTTTTGGGTAGCATCATTGGTAAGCACGAGCCAGAAATCAAAGGTTACGAATTCAGGCACTGGTATTTAAGAAATCTTTAATTCGTAATGTTTATCGATTTGAATTTTCGTTAAGGTACTTTACTTATGCTATACGTGCCTGAAGTATTCTCAAAAAAATCATTCCGCGTACACTTTGATACTTACTTTCTACCTACAACACGTATAGTTTGCTGCTGTAACGTACGATTCGTTGAACAGTTTGTCAAAATGTCATTGAAATTCTCTGACCGAAAAAGGTAATCTTTGTGATATGTTCAAGAGCTCTAAATCTCTAAGAGCCCATTAAAATGCCGAATCATTGAGTAACCGAATTTTTATCTCACACTTGTAATAAAATGGTGCCAGTATATCATTATACGGAAATTGTGATGCATGCATTAAAGCGGACATCATGACTCACATACCAACGCTACACGCTCTATAAATATTCTGAAAACGTTTTTCAAAAAATGTTCAACTGGCGAGATCTAAGCGATATTCCTGAGATATAATGTACATGTGTATTGTACATAACATAATATAAGGTACACCATTCGTTCGACTACAAACCCTTAAAATGTAAATGTAAATTTAAATACAACCACTGTTGGTGGGCAAACGAAATTTACACTTCAAATATTGGATGTCGTTGAGTTGTTGTTGTCAAGATTGTTGTTGTTGAAGAAACTTTGAATAATCTTACCGATTTGTTTTAAGGGTAAATAATTTCGCTGTCGAATTGCTGAACAAACATTCAATTTTAACTCAATTCTCTTAATGTTGTTGAAAATTCTAACATTTATTAAAGTTCAATGTTTTGCACATCGAACACAATTTAACACTCTCAGACACACACCCACACACAGCCATACAATTCGCAATTCTAAAATTTCAAACGGAAAATTGGTAAACTCAGAATATATACAGGAGAAATGCCGAAATTTAAGTACAATCGGGGATGGATAGGATACTTGAAAAACACTTACATATTACTTCCATCCTTCCTTCACCTTCCGCAGACGAGAAATTCGGTGCTTCTGCAGATACCTCACATCTATACAATCCACTTGATTTAAGTGTTACTCGTTTCAGCTTAACCTTAACGTTATTTGATGCTTCGTGCTGTAAATGTTAAAACGAAATTTTGAATTAATACATCGTCAAACGTTAATATGTAACCGTACTTTTTATCACCCGAAAATGAATGTACGGCACACATCATACACACACCCAATAATTATATGTCTAAACAGAACTTTAGACATTAACGGCGTACTATACACAACATATATATACTCACATCAACTTTGATGCCATCTACTCTATAACTATGTTGTGGTGGATTAGCTTTCGGTACGTATCTGTAGAATTCTTCATTATCTTTGTACCATTTGACTGAATAAAGTGTCTCGCCCTCGTCACTTTGTTCATTGCTGTCATACGGAAAATGATATTTGGAAGATTTGCTGTGTCTATTGTCGCTGTTATTTAACTCATATTGGCATTCAAGCATTGCAAAATTGCCATGTAGTTCGTACGCGGGCACCACAACTTTCACAAGTCGTACGCTGATGGCTTCTGTGGAGTGTTCCAAAAATTAATTTATTGTTAATGAGAAAATAAATATTCGAGAATTTATTCTGTGATTTACATAACATAAATCATGTTTATTTACATACTAATCGTTATACTTGGATATTCCATGAATGTATGTATGTATATGCTATGCTATGCATACCATATACTAAGTCAAAATGAAAATATTATATGAGTGAGAGAGGGCGTAAAATTAATTGCATGAATTTTAAACAGTTCGGGGAATTCAACCTGAAAGGATTTGATTGAAAATCATATTTAAAGTTCAAAAGTAATTTCAAACTGTCGAACAACTCTATATAATACCCCTATCGCGCTCCGCCACCCCACTTTCCACATCACATCCACTTTCCATTGATGTGACACCCACATTTCCTTGATATTGTACTTACTGCCTATATATTTTATTGTCTGTTCGAGTTAACATTTATATTTTATACTCAATTTTATTGTCAGTTTTGGTGTGATACAATCGTTCACGATTGTAGATACGTGCAGTGTTTGCGTTTGTTGTATGCCATATATATATAAAAAGCAATGGTACAAAGTGTTTCAATTTTCAATTGATTATGGAATGTGGAAAGCGATTGTAAAAGGAAATAACAAACGAAAATTACGTTCAGTATACAACTAAGCCGGCTAAAGTCAATAAAGAACTGAACAAATAATTACCGTTACTCGTCTCTACAAAAAAAAAATAGTTTGCGTGTCCGCAACCGCAATCTAATACAATGAGGTACATAAATAATATATCAATATTAATTATACATAAAACGTAAATAAATATTCATTGTAATCGGGAATGTAATGTACATTATGGTAGATTCTCTTCCCCGAGGTACCGCGTTGAGTGTCGGCAGTCGCGTTCTATTAATGTATAAATATACCAATATGAGGCTAGTGGGCTAGCATATTTATCATTGCAATATTTAAATGTTGCAACAATTGTAAAATGTGACAAATTCAGATACAAAGAATGGGGTACAAAAAACCCCACCAGTTGTACATCATTAAAATGCGACAGGACCCGGAAAGCACAGTTCAATATGAAGATGAATAAATAGTGTAGGGGCCATTTCCATTTTCATTTTTTTGTGTCGTACACAAACGACGTCACACCATAAGAGGAGATGGGGTGTACAGGAAGATGCGAGGGTTCTAACAAATTATATGCGACGACGAAATTTCAATAAAATAGCGGTTCGACGGAGTTTTTAGGAATTTTGAAATTAATAAATTTTTTAAAAATTCCTAATAAATGTAAAAGAATCTTCCAGAATTTTAGGTTAAAAAACACACGAGCAACTTTGCGTTCGACAATTAGTCAAGAAACAGCAACATTTTTTATATTTTTAATCGATGTAGCTCATAATACTAAACGAAAAATTGTTCTACGACATGTCTCAAAAATGTATATTTTTTATAATGCTCATAAAGTGGCTAAATTGCTGCCTCACCGATGCATTTTTTCACATTTACTTGAAATATAATTTTTATTCTGTAGTAGACATGCTCAAGATGAGGAAGATTAAAGATATTGGACCTTTACATTATGGGAAATTATATTCGACCAATATTTTTTGATCGACGACCATTGGAATTTTTCCTTTTACAAATATTTTAATTCTCGCTACCGTTATTATCATCAAATTGGTACCAATTAGATGGAAATATTGGTAAATGGAATTATTTTTAACGCTCAACCCAAAACTAATAACGTTCGATTATTACCATCCTTTACATTGTCCTCTAAAAATAACGGTACATTTTCAAGAGCAATCCTATTTTATGAGCTATTTTTTGCTCATATAATAATGATAAGTAGCTTCGAATAAAAATAGAAAAAAATTGTTTCCTGACTAATTATGCTGCGTTTTACATTGTTTAGCCTCAGGGACTAACCTAAGGAACATCGTGGGTGGGAATTTTCCCACCCGCGCCTTTTGAATTCCCATCCACGAATTCAATTTTGACCACACTATAAATTTTTACAAAAACGTAAAAAGTACTTTTGATTTTATTCCAAGTTTTGTGGCAGCGAAACCATGTCCTCAGCATTGACAAGAAAATTAACCATCTGAACATATTGATCAAAGCTCAATTTAAATTCTTCAATAAGGAAAGGTGGAACGACCGACTTTCACAGTTGAAAAATTACTCTAACCAACTGTGGAAAATTACTAGGCTGGTTAGCAATTGCAAAAGCAGTCTTCATTCCTTAAGGATACATCAGGTGCTAGCAACTACAGACCAATTAGCCTGCCAAACTCCATCAGCAAAATCTTAGGTAATCATATCCAACAAGCTCTAAATAAGAAAAACTCTGCAGGATTGTTCACATTTGACATAGAGAAGGCCTCTGATAGTGCATGGCATAAGAGTCTAATACACAAAATGTTCCTTCGAAAGTTTCCTTTCTATCTTATTAAAATTGTTCAATCATTTCCACAAAAACGGTCTTTGTACCAAATTGTCAGAAATCTAGGATATCTAGCTCATATCCTAGCAGTAGTCCCACAAGGAAGCGTGCTGAGTGCTACCCTTTATTACATATTCACTTCAGATTTGATTGTAACGTAAGTCACGTTCTTTGTGAAAAGATGATTACTGCAAATCTGTTTTGCCAAATGGCAAAATTATCAAGAAATTGCATGCCATTGGTAAGATCTCAAATTATTCTGCAAAATAGGAAATCAAATTAAATGACAACAAAACAAACGCGGGCTTTTTCACCAGAAGAAGGGCTCAGAAGTGGAAGGAAAATGTGTTTCAAATCTCCCTAGGAAAAATTCGACTTTTTTTAATCATTGTTTTTGGCGCCTCTAAGTAAGAATTAGGAAGTCATTTTTGCGCCTTTTCGTCGAAATCCCACCCACGGGAAAATCCTTACGTTAGTCCCTGTTTAGCCTGTGGTGAATATCGAATTACAAAATTATCGATCCTATCAATGCAAAATTGCTCGTGTATTTTCCGCCTCAAAGAATTTGTAGGAATCTTTAAGAACTTCTGAGAATTAATTCTTGAAAATGAATAAAATTTCAAATATTTTCATAATTTTTTTCAGATTTTTTTTTTGTAATTGCTTAGAATTTAAGAATTTAAATTCAGAATAATAAGCGCTGTCCTTATGGAGGAAGGTGGGTTAGACAAAACCGTACTGTCATACATGTTAAATTAATAGAAATGTGCGCTCTGAAACTTGTATTTGAATGGATCCCTGTTACAGATGAGCTGAATATGGCGCCCTTATTTGGCGAGTCAATTATAAACGGCAATACTCGGCAGACCCTTTTGTTATTTAAATATCTTACGATGCATTGATGCATGTACCTGTTCAATGGACAGGCTGAAAACTGTCTTTGTAATTTTCATTCTAACCTACTAATTTTGTTTGTGTCGATTGGTAACAGCTCCCTTATTCAGATAAGAGTGGTGTGTAGAATGTGAGGAAGAGTTTATTGCTCATAACCACAGCGATGGTATTTGTGTCAAGCTTTAATTGAAATCTACTCAGGACCTTAAACGTATACCAGGAATTTAGTCGTATTCTAGCTAGATCACACGTGCCAGTGATCGAAAAGAATGTAGGATCCAAAATAGAAGAAACTGAAATAAGAGTACTGTGAGGATGCCACCTTCCAGTTTGTGTGTTCGCAGTCACAATTTAGTAGAATTTAAAATTCCAGACAGTTACAATTCTTTATGATTTCCCATCCCCTAGCAACCGAAGTTGTTTGTCCGCATAGTTAGAATTCGGTTTGCTTTAAAATTGCAAAGAATCAAGATTCCAACTGGTTTCTTCCCGCGAGTTAGGTGTTTTAAATTTGAAACTGTTTAAAATTGAGTAACAGGTGCGCTGGTTAGAATGTTCAAATTAATGCAGACCCATTCGAAATTAATGCTATTTTCAAAAGATAAAACTTCCACAATCTTTCAAACAAAAACAACTTAAAAGAGAAAAAACGAACGCTAAGTACTCTTCATAGTATCCAAATTCTGCGATTGGAAGCTTCGTTTTGTTCGCATCAGTTTTATTTTTACTCTCAAAACAACTTCTGTATAAAGTCGTAAATTTTGTGTGATAGCAAAGAATGCCTCCCAGAAGAGATAAGTTTTTTTTGCTGCATCTACACATCCATACAAAAGCGTTTTATTATCGGCCACCATGTCGATATAATGTGTATGTCATTCGTATTTCATTTTACCGGGTCTATACCTGTAAATTATTTGTGGAACAAATATAGGTATCGTGAAATATTTTGTAAATGCGTTCTATATTTCAGTGTAAAACAACTTTTTTTTTCGACGGAAACTTTACTTCTATTCCCCCCCAAAGCCGACAAAACATACATTGTTGTTATACCTTTTATGCATGCTCGTAACTAACTAACCATAGCGAGTCTTTTGTATATGAACATATACACTAGACACACTACACATATTTATAAACTTATTATTACAGCCTAACATGTTCAATAATAAATAAGCAAGGCACCCCCTTATTATAGACGATATACACTGGTGTTTTTTCCCCGTTTAAAGAAAAATCAATTAAAAACTTGAACCAAACTATTGAATAGGTAAACATTTAATGAATGGGATTTATTCAATTGAATATATTAATTTCGAAAATGTTCCGCATTTTCATTAAAAATAGAAGAATAGGTTTTCGACAGAAAATATGCGTCCAAGGATTTTTGCATATTATTGAGGGATCATAACAGAAATATTATAAGGTTAAGGGATTAATGAACGAAAGGGTGGCAATAATGAGCAACGAGCATTTTTTTATTTGAAGATATATAATGAAGACGAAGTTTTTTTTCTTTCTTCTTCTTCTTTTCTTTAATTAATTCACTCGAATATTATTCGGTATTTGTATTATTTCAATTTTCAAAAGTCGTAATTAAAAATAAGCTGTTAAAGCTTAATTAAATGTAAAAGGGCAATGTTGAAAATGGGTAGTTTAATTGATACAAGGGTATACCCGTCTGAGTTATTAAACATTAAATTAAAAGCAGCGATAAACGCTGAAAATTAAAATTATCGATTCAAATATTTAATTACAGCAGCTGCAAAGGAAATTGATGGCCATCGAGCGGAGGAACTTTCTTGAATACCAAGAAATGAAAGAATTGTACTAACCGTATGGCATGGTATCACAGTCCCAAATGCGATTGATGAGTTACCACGGGCTGGGACACTCTATGATTAGCAGCATTTAAAAAATTAAGAATAGCGTGAATAGTGTCAGACCCGTGTGAGTTACGGAATGATAGGAACTGTTTTTCTGTTGTTGTCGTTGTCAGACAGGCTGAGCTTGTAGCCATGAATTGATCCGTACAGATTGGTCATCAAATCGATTTTTGAAACTTTGAGCGGCCCAAAACAGTCAGCGGTCCAGTTCGTCGCTTTCTTTTTGAATCTTATAACTTAAAAGCTCATTTAAAAGATTTGAACGGGTTTATGTTTCATAGCACTTTATCTATGTTGCTAATGAAAAAAAAACTCTAAAGGCACTTAAAGTAACGCCCAATAACTTAATTCATATATGGCATGGCGTCACTGCCATTTTGTTACGAAATCGCAGCTTCTCATATTTTACAAATGAAAGTTTTGCTCGTTTAACCATTCCTTTTCAACTTTTAGGTGAACAAAGCATTCCCTTCCGGGAAGGATGGCTAAACTTGAACCGACTCACGTTTAGTATAAGTTAAAAATTAATCATGCCTGAATATGTTTGATTGGAGAGACATCGGCGGACAACCACAGCAAAAACCAACGATTTCGCTGTAGCTGTTTTGAAGACAAGTATCGACCGCCAGATCTAGCGAGTTATTTCAACAAATAGTGTGAGTGAAAGACCATTTTGATACGCAATTTTCAGCACCAGTGTCTTTTACAGTGCCTTCTAGCACACGTAAAAACAACTCCATTCGATGCTCATATCCGTAACGGCGGGCAGTCAATTAGTTGATCTAAATATAAGTCTATTTATGTCATTGCCTTTAGCCGATTTAAACGGATTTGGAGTATTTCCTTTTGCAGATTTATTTTTAGAGAAATTTGACTCCTATGACTTCACAGAAGTGTATGGTTATCCTTCATCTCGTATACCAAATGCCACAAAAATTAAGTCTACTCTAGATTATAATTTACATATCAAGGCAAACCGAGAATCGAAACACAATCAGTGTCCATGACCTTATTGGATGGTATTTTTTAAGCTAATGTGTCGTTGTCAGAGAATTCCATCAATCGATTTTAGACACGAGTGTGCTGTGTGCTATAATTATCTGGCAGCTATGCTTCTAAATTGGAAATTTGCTTTGACTGATAAAACTATCTGCAGGTTTGCATTATTCAACTTTATAGATAGAGAAGCCTGTTCCAGTGACTAATGGCAATTCGTAAATGTCGCAAAAGAATTATACATTTAACACATGATATAGTGTGCCACATGCAACACCAACCAGCAGAATAAATTCAGCGAACTAAGTATTTCATTTCATTTTATGAGTAATTCATTATTGACCAAACAAAAAAAAAGTTATTTCCGCTGTGGCACTAATGTAAGTTGTGCCGCGAGTGTTTTATCTATTTTGTATATACCTATCAAAAAGGGAATAATCAATGTAACATCAACGATGTGATGCATAGACATACACACAGCACAACATATTTTCATTTTGTTTTAGCAAACAATTAATTTGATATTCGGAATAGAATTGAAAAATGTAAACACTTTGATTGTTATTTGTTACAGTATTTCGGGACCATTTATTTTGTGCTACACTCTATTCGGTCGGTGTGTATTGATTTTGTGAAAATTTCATTTCAATTTATTTCATTGCTCTTTAGTGAATAGATGCAATTTTGTTTTTATTTTTGGTTCGGTACATTTCAAAGAGAAATCTATTTTTTTCGCATTTTTTTTATTTTTAGTTTAGTTGCGCGAATATATGTTTGATCCTTTCGCTTTGTATGGACGGCGTGTTGTATTTAGTATAGACTGTTTAATTGTTGCTAAATAATTGTCCCGTATCGAAATTCGGCAAAAGAGAAATATGAATGCGTTAGAGAGGTGTCAGTTGGCGGACCTAGTATCGACCACGACGAATGCAAGCGCGCCGAAAGTTCATAGCAGTATGTACGTGAAAACAGTCCAAGGACCGAAAACGACCGTTTGCATTTTGACTTGATTTGAATAGATTCTCTGATATGAAGCCAGAGTTACCTCTCTCTCTCTCTCTTTCTCTCTGTTTTCTTTATGGTGTTTGTGTGTTCGTCATGTGTGTAAAAAATTGTGCATTAAAGGACCGCACTACATATCAGACGGCTCTGCATAATCGTCCATTACAGTCAGTCCGAGAAAAACCATGTAAATTGCAGAATGAGTGGGAATTTCTACACGGAGATAACTATTTCCTTCACTGAAAGTCAGGGTCTTACCTCTCACCTCAGAGTATCTTCTGAAAAATTCGTCAGTCAATGGATCTGACCCACCCCAAAGACCCCAGTTCTACTCGAACATCCACATACGCACGTATAAAAAGATGATTCTGTCCGTGTGAGCTTTCTCTCCTTGTCATACAAGTATCTTACATGCTACAAAACTGTACTTTTCATATTTCAAAAACTCCTTACAGCATCTAAACTGGGGATAACAATGAAAAATCAAGTTTTCGTGTGTTTTCTAACCTCAGCTAGGCAGGCTATTCCTAGAATTACAAAATTCACACTAAAACTTGACACTTCAACTAGTCATCATTCGTTGATCATTAGTTATGAAGTAGTAGATTATGCAATTTTTTTAACATACAGAGGTTTCCTGACTATATAACTACTGGGGTAATTGCTCTTCACTAAAAAAAACTCATTAAATCTCTATAATTGTAGTTGGAGCATTGTAGAGAACTTGTTTTAATCAGATGTAATGTAGATTACCTGTTGCTCATTTCCCTGAAGAAATGGGAAACCAAATCACAAAACTGTGGGACGTCCACTGTTGGATGCAATTATTTATAGCAGCAATGTCATGTGACATAAATTTTATGTGTGCTAGCAAATAATATACACGAAATCTGAGTATATATGAAGGCTGCTTCACAGGGGATTCGTTTCAAATAAAACATAAATGGACTTTCCTTCCACGTTCATTTTAATCTTAGAAAGGTTCGTTCATGTAATTTATTTAGTTCTAAATTTCTTCTTTTTAATTTTCTTTATTTACACAATAACAATATTTCAATTACGTATCAAGACCCTAGAGTAACGTATACACATTATGAAGAACATTATGAAGAGTTGTGTTTTGCGAAGCGATTACATGATTTTATAAATAACTCGAGAAAGAAATGATTCCATTTAGAACGGTATACGACAAAATGTTTGTCATAAAATATTCAAATTTTAAATTACGATTGTGATCCTACGACGCGACGGTAAGTTGCTCATACATAACCCAAAATGGAACATTTACATTTTAAGAAGTTGATAGACTGATAGAAGGAGAATATTGAACAAAACAAAAGAAAAATGGGAGATCAACACCTCAAGCGATTTTTGACAGTCAACGAGACAATTTGAAAATATTTTTTTTTAGTTTGATGTCGAAATGCCGAAATGAAAGTAAATATACAGAGAAGGTAATGTAAATCAAAAACTATAGACAAGTGCTGAATGTCGACCGTTGGAATTCTTGGATGTGTGCGGTGTAAGCGTGATGGGCCCATAACCTGTTAATGTTACTACATCTGAATAATCTATATTGAGCAGTTATAACAGAATGAATAACTAAAATCTTTTACAGACTAATAAAATGAAGATTACAATCTATTGAACATTGAAGCCAACGCAAAATAATCGCAATCGCAGAAGATGTAACTAACTCATGAACTAACTCTTATTTAATATTTGATGGTATTTGATTGACTGTAGGCATGCAGCTCGTCACTTTGAGAAAAAAAAAGTTCTTTCACATTCCTCAAAAATATTTCTTTATTTTTGTAGAGATAACTGGCTCATGTTTTTGGTTACACTTGAGGAAAAGTGAATTCCGACATAATTTCCAACAAATGAAAACTTCTATTCAGTGTTTTAGTATTTCGTTGCAAGTCGCGTGCACGTATCTAGCAAAAAGTCATAAACAAAAATCTAGAGTTCATTAAAGCGAAATATTTGAAAGCAACAAAAACTCCCAAAAACTTTCGTCAAATAAATTTGGTTGACAACTTTCACATCAGAAAAAAAATTGTCGAGTACTGCTGCCGTAGGACAATACCACCCCCAGACACTTCCACGTATAATTTATGTGAATAGTTTCATACCAGTGGCAATACCTAGAGGGATGGTAATTAAGCCACTATTTAGCTTTATTATTAATCTGTGCCTTTTTTGGCGCATGTCAAAAATTAGTACATTACTGCTATAAGGCTGTATATAAAAGACGTGTACGTATACGAGCGCTTGCGCGAATTTTAGTACGAGTCTCTTATATACAGCTTTATATCAGTGAGGTATTTTATCGCAGTAGGCAAACATCTCTTTTTCTAGTGATATAATCTAGCTTGCAAAACCTTTAGCTCTCTAGGGTTTTGTTTACTCTTATGTACGTCGTGTATATAGCGCCCAATACACACACACCTTATGCGATAAAATATTTTACATGCCTAGCGATAAAAAGATGAAAAATAGAGTATGAAATTTGTTGCCCCGAGGCGTAGCCGAGGACAATACCCACGAAAACGACATATGTTCGTTTAGGGTTTATGAGCTGTACTGAACTCTTGTGTGCTGGTATGTTCTGCTAATGGTGAATATTTTGTTCTCACGTATATATAGGGAGACCATGTACAATTATTACGTTATAACGTCAAACATTATGTAAAATGAACATGCATCGTCGATAATTAATTCAATAAAAAAAACTCACCTTTCAATAGGAAAAAATCCATTAAACACAAAATAATTATAATATTCATTGTCACTTGTTTCCAAATGTACGTTTAAATCTATAGCCATAAATTGAAAAACATTTTCAGATTACAGATCAGTTCAATATTTAACTTCACTTCACCAAAATGAAAACATGTCCGAAATTTAATTTTTTTTATTTTTATTTACATTGTCATTATAATTGAACAATTTAACGTTAATATGAAACACAAAAACCTATAAATGCCATTTCAAAGGCATTAATAATGTAATTTATGGAATTATTCAAATCACTTAATTATTTTTAGTGTAATCCAGACCAGTCGGGAGGATAATCTGTAAATTAAAAATAAATATTATTGGATTTGTGTCACATAGTAAATATGGTGTGTAAAATAACATTCCTACACACAGCATATAATAATACACTAGAAGTTAACTAAATTAATAGATTTCGGAAGTTTACCGAACACTTAAAACTTTTAAAAAATTTCAACAGAACTCAATTAATTAATGTCCCTTGTAGTATATTCCTTCTCATTTTTTTTTTTGGTGTGTAAAAGTCTAAAAGCTAATTTATTTTTTGTTACATTTTTAAATCAAATAACAATAAAGCCCTTACTGAAAATAATATCCCACAATAACAATAATTATTCATTTAACTATGTCAGTCCTTTTCTAGAAAAAAAGGCAACACCATTTCCCTGTGGAGCAATAACGGAGACAATGCCTCATTGCTAAATAAGAGTTATGTGACTGGAAAAAAAGTTCAAAATTTTTATTCAAGGGTTAGTCAGATTGGCTGGGGCCAACGAAAATTCTAAAATCAGTTGTCTGCGTCAAAAATGATTTATGTTTCGAATAAAAGTTTAATTCGTGGTAATGTGACCATTGTTCCTAGAACCGGTCTACGTCTACAACTATGATATAGAAATTAATGAGAGGAAAAAATAAATTATTTTTCCATTGTCTCCGTTATACTTATGTAGACATCTTAAAGCTTGTATATATACCCCAAAATAGAAATGCATGAGTGCAAAAATAAAAAAGTTGGACAATAATTAGATGACAACTTTTTTGCGGTTGATTTCAGCAGGATGCCACTGTCGTGAATCTATTTCCAGCCATTTATTCAAACAGACAAAATTATCATTTTTTTTTAATCAGAAAAGTTTTGCCATGATTTAAGTTTGTTTACCGAAAGAAAATAGCATAGTATATCTGTATTAACGTTGGGAAGACGAGACCAGCGTGATACATTTTTTACTGCTGCTGAAATAATGGCTGACTTATATTGGAAAAGTATAGTTTCGAATTCGTAATTAGATCTAGAAATTTTCTAATTTAAAATAAAAGAGAAAAATCCACTTTTTGTCTCACTTTTCGTTCACTGTACTGTACATGTACGCTTAAAGCAATTAATTTTTTATTTCTGTAGCAGTAGCAGGGCCTATTTTTAAGAATTTAATTCATAAAAATTCTTTGGTAACACTTTAAGATGCTTTACTAGCGCAACGTAATCATTTACGATAGTAAGCGTCTTAACCTGGCTCTAAAATGTTTACAGTCGGCGTCTCGTTCCAGTTGTTTTTCAGCTGATCCACTAATACAAACAAGTATGGTTTTACGTCTTTAAACAGTTTTATCTTACCATTACCACGCGCATGCGTGTACATTGTTTACACGTATAAACAAGCATTACCATATTATTTATTTGTTTAGAAACAGCTGAAACAAAATGTGTAACTCATTTGAACGTCATCGACTGTACATTTTTAAATACTTACTGACATATTTCTGGCCAAGACATTCTTTAAATCGATTTTTCATCATGAAGCCATGATGGCTCTTTTTTGGCCAAATGGAGAAAAAATTTAGATCTTCATTTAGATTTAAAGAATGTCTTAGCCAGAAATATGTCAGTAAGTTTTATGAATATTTTAAGTTTTTTCGGAATTTACAAATTTAATTCATAAAAATAGGCCCTGAATGTAGTGGCATTCCATTGATGAATTTGCTAATTTCCCACGTTTGTGCTGTAACTTAGCACTACTTGCGATGCGATACTTAACTAAAAATGAAAGCTTCAGGATAAAACTAGTCACGTTGGTAACGGGAAACCAAATAGTCTGCATTGCCGACAAGCACATAAAGAAAAAGGACCACTTTTTTATAATTAGATTCCAAGCAGAAATTAAGGTTATCGATAATGCATGCGAATGGGAACGAGTTTGTCTAAAATTTAAGTTTGAGCTAGGTTTGAGAATGTGAATTTCAAATAACATTTCATTGTCACTTTTGCGTATAAAATGAAAGATGCATGCAATTCAAACATTTCAATTTCAAACGACAATAAGTTTGCATAGTTCTGTGACGGTAGCTTATGAATATGAACATTTTCAAACATTTTATTGTGTTCAAGAACAAAAATTTTTAAACAATTTCGTTTTGATAAGAGCGGCCCTAAGACTGTATTTATTCAATACTTTAGACGAAGCTAAAATTCTCAGGTATGCACACAAACTATGTGACTTCAGTCAAAATAAATACGTACAAGTATGAACATAATTTCAGAGATGCAGTGTTTTGCCACCGTTGAATACATCGTCCGTCCACAAACATTTTTGGTATCGTTACCAAGCTAAACATTGTCTTTGTTTCAATGAAACATGTTGTGTGGGCTGCTAGGAATTTTGCGCCACGTCATTCACAATAATTGACAAAATGACACATTTTGTATAAGGAAAATGTCACTGTGAATGACGCGGCGCGAAGAGACGAAGAAAGAATGGTGTCCAGTCTTAGGATTAACCAAAGAGCGTGCGTCTGTGCATCCGATTGTCAATTCAGCTGAAGCAACAGCTATACAAATTTCTTTCTTTACTAGTTAAACAATTTATGAGTTAACTTATGTCTGAACCTTTCACTGGTTTTTCAGCTGATCGACACATACAATCAAAAACAATCAAAACTTTTTATACTTGTTTATACTGTTGAAGCTGCTACACGCACGCACGTGGTATAAAGACGTATAACCCGTTTTAATTGTATGTGTGGATCAGCTGAAGCACATACATGTTGAAATTTCACTGCCTCTCACTGTATGTGTGGAATTTGAAATAACAAAGCTTATTTTGTGGCAACTGTATCAAAAAGAATGTCGCACAACTCCTACAAAAACATTGTTATGAATCCATGGATAATAATGACTTAGTTCTATGTATGAATAACAACAACAAACATTTCACTGGTACATATTTCATGTACAAAAACGTATTTTATTGGAAATAAATCAACAATATCCCTCAATACACAACAAAAAAAGGAAGAAAATGGAAGGACACTTAAATGATTAAAAACTTTTTGAACTAGGTACGAGAGCAGACCCATAGTACATTAATGTCTTGCTGGGACATTCTTTGTTGAAGTGTGTGGGAAGTTTGTATTTCGAGCCGAAGGCGAGGAATGCATTCCACACGCATCTTAAAATTTCTTAGGAGACAGTACGGTATTTTGTTGTCTTGCGTCCAGAAAATGCCAAAAACTGGTTTTTGTTTGCACGGTAATAAGTCGTTTTCTGGCCGCTATACAACAAAATAATTTCGTATTATTATAATATCCGTTTCTAGATTGAATAATAAGTTTCAGGTTTTGGGTAGACTTAGCGTTATTCCGTGTAACTCGACTGAAATTTACATAAAACTAAATAGCCCTGGAGTAAGGTGATAGCCGGTCAAGAAACTCTAAACGAAATAGTGATTAGATTATATATCGCTTCGAAAGGCGAGGTAGATGTAGATTCCAGATGGTAGCCAAGAATAAATCAATGAACTGCTCGTAATACAATTTCGTAATACAAATTCGCAACACAATTTCGCATGTAAGACAAGCATAATTATCTTAGTTTTATGTCTCTATATTTGTAAATAAGTATTGTATGCTCGGCGCTTTTCGCACAGATTTTGTCGCAACTAAACCGACAAAAATTGTCTGAAAATCACTCTCAAAACTAGAATTTGATCTGAATGAGATCATCATCAGCTCAGTTAACAATTTCCCTTCCCGTTGTCCAATCATATTTACCAACAACCGCAAGCTTTCAATTCCGTTTTTATTTGCTGCTATAAACTTTATATGTATGCAATTAAATCTCTGTCTTCCAGCGAGATAATATTCGGAAAGATCCACACAGGCTTACGAATATCCCAAATACAGCTAGCACTTCATTTTATTATTATTTTTTTGGTTCTAAGAAGACGAAAAAAAAATAGTGATCAACAATACGTCTTAAATTATGAATGAAAAGGAAAAACGAAATCCACCTACTTTTCCACAAATTGCCGGCTAAAAAAGAAATCTCTATCTGGAATAATAGCTTTCTATTAAATTCAAATATTTATATTACTTCCGGCACATCCATGCGGATTTGATGTAATCATTTCGCTAAACCTTATACTTCCATTATCATATGAAATGCTAAATTAAACGCGTCTTTATAGGCAAAATACTTTCGACACATATACACAAACACAGGAAAGAAAATATGCCTGCAAGCAAACAGTCGAAGAAAGAAAATATGTATAGGACGACGGTGGAAAATAAAGTCAGAAGAACAACAGTTTAGTAGCGTTCCGTCATGAACATTCCATATACGTAAGTTTTTGTTATTAAAAAGTGATTTTGCGCAAGTAGCATATACATATGGTATGTGTACATGTACGTACAATATACGATTGTGATATGAGATATGAGTGTGTTATTAGCTATTTCTGTAAGTTTTGTTTCCAGGGAGGCTATTATTATACTTGTGCTTGTGAGTAAGCCACAATATGGTAAACTTGTAATTAGACGAAACAAATCGACTTTTTCAGAACAATCAAAATTTAAAATCTGGTTTAATTTGCGGTTTTTGTTCCATATTTTGTGACAAATCGGTAGTCTGTTCGTCGCTGGTAATGATAGATGATAGACGATATGAAGGGACTTTTATGACTGCTAAGACAAAATAAAGGAAAATTAAGAGAATCGTGCTTATTTTGACACAACCCACGATTCATGACACGGTTGAGGTTGAGGAGGCTGACCGACATTATTTTACTGGGTCACAAACAACTGAACTGAATTTGTACCAAAATTTTTGAACCAAAATTGCATTACAGGTCAGCGGATTTTTCGCCAAAACGTTCCCAACTAGGTTCATTCTTGAACATCTCTCAACGCGCACACAGTTTGTTTGCCGCAGATAGTCTGTATAACCTGCGCACCAACGCTACCGGCAGTTACGGTAATATATCTATTCTAGATAAATGGAAAAATGTCGTTAGACCTACACACAATCGTACCTTGAACTTTAATATTTCGTTTAGGATAATAATGTATTCAGTGAACATATATTAGAGGGTATGGAGGGCGGTCGCATTGAAAATTTCCATATAAAATGTGAATTAAATTTTTGTATCTAAAATGACCGGCGGCGTTTCGATTTCTGTTTGATGAAAGTAGTAGTTTGACGGGGGCGTTTTAATTTTCCTCAGACAAATTGTGGCGACACCGGTCATACCCTTCCTCCTAACATATTGTTCAATGGTACAATCCGTCAGGAAAATCAAAAATTTGTATTAATTTTTTTGATTCATTCGATTCGTTGACTTATTTTAAGACAAAAGTTGTTTAACGATATATGGAAAAAACGCATTTTTAGGTGGCTAAAAGTGAAATCAAAACTCACAACATTTTCTGTTTTAAAAAACGCCGAAACACTGTGTCAACAAAATGTATCGACTTTTTCTTAGTACGGCTATGTTATCGCTTTATATTCATGACATTTCAATTTGTATTTGTAAACGTGTATTGGTGTTAACAACTTACTGCTTGCTGACAGTCTGCTGACAGTCTCCTAGACAGCATTAACAAAAATGTCGATTCGTTTGGTTCAAGAGTGAGAAATAATTTAGAAATGAATTTATAAAAAAAATCGTTCGTTTTAAATTGTTTCTAATGATGCGAATATTTTTTATTTTGGTTGTAGAACCAAAATAAATTTAAAAAAAAAATTCATTTTCCCGACGGATTCACTTTGAAGCTGGTATTGTCACGCAAATTTTCTTCTTTGCCAGTCTCGACCGAGGCCAAGATTGTGTATGAAGAGGTAACGCCGATAGACATTATTTCTCTGGGATCGTGCCGCTAAAAAAAGCATGGCGGTTATTGATATCAGTGATTGGCGTAAGCTCCTCACATAAACTTTTAACTGAATTGAAATTGCGATTTAATTTTGTATACGATATTTACAGTGGTTCATTTGGTTCAGTGGGTTTTATTGCGTGTCTTTGTTTCGTCGCCAATGTGGTACCACCGTGGTACATTTTTATTAGGCAACTTTTATTACACATACGCTACAAAGTTGACTCTGCAAATGGCTACGTTCATGGCTGAATTAAAAGAAGAAAGACCTTATTTAACCTTCGTCTATTTATTCACACTAAATTCGGCTCCCTACATACTTGTCACAATGAAATCATGAACATTCTTTGCGCACATAAATCAACGTTTACACCAAAGATTGTTAACGTCCATTAAGAACATACGTGCCATAAACGTGGCAGCAGGTTCAGCATAATTAAACCCACATTTAACGTACCCTTGAAAAAAAAGGTTTTTATAATGTTTCGCTGAAATTCTAAATTAACATTCGTTGATGAACAGATTTTTTTCGACAAAAAAATCCTTTGCTACACTGACCCTAGCATAATACATACGACGATTACTTCGAAAACAGTGTGTGTGTGTGTGTGTGTGTATATTACGTTCGCTTCAGCTCGTAATCGTAATACAGTCATCTTTATTATTAATGAAAGAAGTAATGAGCATTAAAAATGTATGCCGAAGCTCGTTGAAGCTATATATTTTTAGCGTTTTTAATATGACGCCAATAGGGCATAATGCTATCAAATAAATAATTTATAAATAAAAATCGACGTTCATGAAAATTACTGTATTAGTGGCGCTGAAAATCATGCCTTCGGTTATTGTTGATGTTTCGTCGTTTAGAGGGCCCGGTAATTTTATGTGTTAGAAAATGAATGTTGGTATATAAATACATATACAGGACGAATATAATATTTAAATTTTGGATTCGTTTAATGCGACTGTTTATGTATATATATTTAAATTAAATTTACGATATAATTGATGACTAATTGCATACAACAATAATTTAATTATTATCTAATTTGCTGTATATGTATACGTATATAAATGATTTGCAGCTTAAAAAAAGGGGGATAATTAGGTTAACATTTTATTGCAATGTGACACGAAATATCTATATAGCTGTTCTGTATGATATGGGTATGGGTAGGGGTCCGATGCAGTAAAAAACTACAACTCATTCCATGAAAAAAAAATTGTATGTACTTGCAGCGAGCTACGAAGCCCAAAATTAATTCAATTTATAATTAAATCTAATTATCGTATCTGACGGTAATTTGGGGTATTTGTTCTTTTTTAATTTTATATTTACATTGATGAGTTAGACCTGAAGTCATTATTAGGGCGTATCGAATTTTGCAAATTTTAAGGTCCGCGATAGCCTGTGTGCGGAAAACGTAGATCATCGAAAACTGTGTCCGGGCATGTGGTTAATGGATCCGAGGAAGCCCGGGAAGAAGTCCCCCCGGACGACTTATAGTTTCGGATGGTAATAACTCGAAAGTCGGAAGAGCTTTGAAAACTCTTCAAAACTACTGAAGAAACCGATGGTCCAAAAGGTGTCACAGCCAAAATTGCCTAACATCGAAAATTCGACCATTTGGTTTTTGACTTATATTTCCTTAGAGACAAATGATTATGTTTAGCTTGTGGTATGAGGTGGTAGAGGAGGTTGAGAACTTCCAGTACACCAGGCATGTCCCGATCGGATATACACCCAAAATCACTTTTTTTACATTAAAATTTTTAAAATTAATTAAATTAAACTTTTCAATGCCCGATCTTAGGCCTGTTCTTATAAGTACAGAATTTTTTAAATTCTTATTTCTTTAAAATCGACACCAATTCGATATTGTATTTTCATCCTACAATTTTCTGCATTTTTGTCTCCGTTTCCAAATGTACCACGCCTGTTCGTACCTTATTCAAAGTCATGGATGGGCATACTCATCCATTTTGCACAAATGAGTATACCAATCGATAAAACTTTATAAAAGATGCAAACCTAGCAAATTCTGACTCTTATTCTTTAAAAACAGCGGAGATATCAAAACATTTGAATGTGAATTCCCATACAAAAAATTAGGGATGGGAGACGTTCAAAATTATCGATAATATCAATCGACGATAATCGATTAATCATATCGTTATCGATAATTTAATAATTATCGATAATTATCAAAATATCGAAATTCGATAATTATCACAATTAGAGGTGTGCGCCGATCTTAAAATAGTCGGCGGCGGTGCGCCGACTGGTAAGAGATCGGCGGCGGCGCGCCGGAAGAAATTTATAGTCGGCGGCGGTGCGCCGATCGGCGCGCCGATAAATTTACAAAAAATCTAAACTTTCGAAAATAATGCAAAAACATTTGAAAAAGCGTGCGCAATCATTTTTCCGAACACTGAAATCTTACTATCTTGCAATCTGAAGTATCAACCACTTATACAAGGGGAATCAACTGAGGCGTATCTCACCTTTTATATTGTGTACAATGTACAATCACCTATTATTTTGAAAACATCTAATTTAATGAATCCAAGAATGATTAATGAGTTTGCGTAAATGACATGTAAGCTATAAGTCAAATTATAATTTGGAAATTTTAAGTCACATCTTCATACCAGATGTTCTGCAGGCTTCTTATTTCCAACTTATAATTTATGTCATTTACGCAAACTCACTACTATTATCTTTCGATTTATGCAATAACCGTTCCCGTTGCCTTTAGTCCATCTTCGATGAAGGAGGGAGATCGTAGTAGAAGGTTTTCGCAAATAAGAGATTTAGATAAACTTACATTTATAAGTAATAAGTGCATAGACTACGCCAAAATGATTTTTTTTCCCAAATTTTTTAAATAAAGCAGCTAAAAATTGAAAATAAAGATACCCGTGTCTCGTCTTTTTGACGAAAAAACTTGAAACCGGAAAGATTTTCCACTTTATAAATTCCTAAAACACGTGATTTGCGCCATTTTCCACCCAAATTCCACATAAGGTCTTAAGTTTGCCACTTCTTCTTCCTCTTATATGCACAGAAAATAGAGTAACGTACCCAAGAGTTCACGTTAAGTGAGGATACAGAAAAGACAAATGCTGTTTCGACCTCGGGTATCGATGGCGGTCTCGGGCCAGCGTGATCTGACCATCCTCAGTAGTATCCATCGATACCCTTCCCAAGACAGCAGCCAACTTTTTCTTTGGACTAGTATTTATATGGCGACCATATAAAAGACGAGCTATAGGTAGACCACCAGAGAGATGGACAAACGGAATTAAGAATATTGCAGGTACAAACTGGCAGCAAATGGCAATGGATCGTACGAAATGGAAAGAAGTTGGAGAGGCCTACATCCAGCAGTGGATAGAAACAGGCTGAAAAAGAAGAAGAAGAAGTATTTAAAAATATGCATAAAACACTTGCCATCTACTGATAGAAATAGGATACGTTATAGAAAGCTACTTCGAAGATAACCCTATCGTAGCATCAGAAACAAAATCACCGTCGTACAGTGCAAGTAAGAAGAAAAACCCAAAGTTTCAACAAAAAATTTTTAACAAAAAACTCCTTTCTACGCATATAGAAACATAGCAGCATATAGAAACCTGACTTATAAATTGTCGCCCATTAAAATTTCTGAAAGCACTAAACGTATAAAATTTCGGCGCGACGAAAATACAATCGGCGGCGGCGGCGGCGTGAGCTATTATTTTTCGGCGGCGGCGCGCCGAAAATTTAGCAAAAAATCGGCGGCGCGCCGGCGTAAAATCGGCGGTGCACACCTCTAATCACAATATCGAAATTCGATAATTATCAAAATATCGATATTTTGATATTTATCTGAAAATTCATGATAATATACCGATATATCGGAATATATCGATAAATATCGGATTTTCGGACCGAAATAGCGATATATCGAATTATCGATGTCTTGATAATTATCAAAATATCAATAATTATCGATATTTTTTTGATAATTTTCGATTTTCATTATCATTATCGCCCATGCCTACAAAAAATCAAAATATAGGATTCGACTGCTTTTTTATGCAGCGCTACAAACTATACCACTAAACGCGTGGATTTTTTTCTCCATCCCAATGAAATGATTAAATCACTTCAACTTAATTGTCTGAAAGAACTGTCTGTTCGATATAAATTGAATTACTATAAAGACAACATGGCGGCAAACTTTTACATTTTTTATGATTACCTAGCCTAAAGAAAGATATTTTGCTTATTTAAAAATAAGGCTATTAGTTTTCGTCGATATAGCTGTTCACTGGTTTGACAAACGGATCATGCATCTACACCAATATGCAAGTTATTCACATTCATATCATCTTTTTATCCGCATTCGGGTCACATTATTCGCCTCATTAAAGTGGAAATTAATTATTTTTCCCTATTTTTATTAATCGAATTAAAATATTTAAAAGCATTATCATATCTAGGGATTTGCATCCTTTTTTTTCAAACAAAAAATAAATAAATAAATAAATAAACGTATGTCTGCACGTTTGAATGTCTGAGCGATTATTCAATAATTGAGTATGATATGATGAAAAAGCTTTTAATTTTTTAATTTTTCTCATTAAATATATTCTGATGCTAAAATGGTGAAAAATAAGTTAAATTATACAAAATATTAAAAGCATTATACATATGCCCGAACGAAATAATATGACGAATAAAATAAAAACTGGTATCCAGTCTAGTGAAATCGAATTGAATTGAGCACAAAAAATAAAAATAAAATAACAGACCAGAAATAATAAAATAGCAATTTTCGGTACATGTATCGAAATGGTGCTGATTTATGCACTAGATACGAGATTTCTAATATGCATTTAACAACACATAGTGTGCGTTGCATTACAATACGTTCATATTGAATAGTTAGTTATGCCACCGAGTGCTAATAGCTATTTTGCTAACTAGTTATTAAATGTGGTATTTTGCGCACTAGATGTGAGTTTCCCGATACAAGCGAAGCGAGTTCGGCAACACATCGCGTGCGCAAAATCTCACTCCATCTGAGAGTCGTGAGAGAGCAAACTGTCAAGTAAACAATGCAAAAGTTGAACAAATTAAATTTTCTTTCTCACACGTAGTACTTTTTCCGAAGTAGAAATCAAGCCTTGCCCTTTTGTATTATTAGTATATTTGCGCGCGACAATTGTCATGAGTAACCCAACCGCGTTTGCAAACTAGATTGTTTCAGAAAATTATGAATATTTTCACCTCTCATCTAAAATTTTACCTTTCGTCACTGAGATACGAAACAGACTTTTTGTCGAACCTTCAAAAACATTTTTTTTTTTTAAATATTTCGTCAAAATTACTTCAGGGCACCAGTGCGAGAACGTGACATTTGAAAAGCCGCTATTTGTTATGTAGTTATGTAAACTACTAAAGAGGATGAGTGACAAGTTTTTCTTAATTTAGCACTTGTGCTACACGGTGCGCACTATACTATTTGCAATTAACAGAACCACTAGACAAACGCCGATATAATTTAAAAATTAAAAATTAAATTCAGACGCAAATCAAAGCAAATTTCATATGTTCCGATTTTTTACAAAAATGCAGACAACCTAGATATCCAAAACAGGCTGTTTATACCAATTTATCTCGCCCAATGTCAAAAATCTCCCCAATATCACTTTTTCATATGAATTTTCATATATATATATCTACGTAAATTGGCGTTTGTAAAAAATGAGGATCCCACTGAAACTGCTGCACATAAAGTCTTACAGCATTGGTTTTACAAAGGAATGCAAAGGAATGTTTTGCAAAGGAATGTGATCGATCAAACTCGACGAGTGATAGTTTACCAAGGAAATTATGATTTTTGATGTTTTTGTCTATTTCAATTCACGGTTGGCACAAAGCATGACGTGTTTCATATGTTGTAATGATATTTCTCAGCACACAACCCAATTTACTCGGGCTTGTGCTGAAAAAATCAACATTACAACACTGGTAACACCACATAATATTACATGCAGACGCACCGAAAAGTCACATTCTGAACAAAAGTTGACATAAGTTGACATAACTGGGACGAAAAAGTGAGTTGCTGTTTTGGCTCATCTGGTGAGAGAATTAGAAGTTTTTGGTTCGCCTGAATATAATAGTACATTTCATACCTAAGACTAAAAGTCTTTTTTAGCGTGTGAGAAAACGGGTCCTAGGTATGAAAAAGCATTTTCTCGACGATAAACAAAACTGGTTGCTTTTTGAGAAAAACGGTGAATCTAGTGCCTAAAAAAGCATTTATCACTCGGTGGCATAAATAACTATCATCATCGAGTTGCATGCAACATACGTGTTTCGCATAAAGGGTTGGACTTTTCGTCACCGAGTTGTGAATGTGAAAACACATATTTAATATTACTATGAAGCGTACGTATACATCATCATAATGCATATTTATTTATTATAGTTGTGCATGCGCTCGTGTATAATAATCTCCTATACATTTTCGAATCCTGTTGCAGATAATTTATCCGTATTTAATCGCCTTATCATTTTATTGAAATAGCAAACTCAATTTGGCGGACAATTAATATCTCGATAAAATTATTTTGTTACATACACGATTAGTGAAAATTGAACGAACATGAATGAAATGCACAACACGCTATGACGCAATGCCATCAATGAATAAATTGTAAAGATAATATATCAACAAATTCATTACGACATTTTCGTTTTTTTATTTAAAAAGCTTTCAATGGACTCCTCGTGTGATTATTTTACCAATATTGGACGCTTTTCGTGAATAAAATTTATGATCATGACTTCATTATTTTTTGTGATGATGTTAATTATGTTCGATTTGAAAAGGAAATTAGTTTGGATGGATTGTTTCTGTATTGGAGCTTGAAGAGAGATGATTTTTTTTTTACATTTTGTTATACATTAATATCGACATTGTATAACAACTGAAACCACAAAGAGTTTTGAAAGAGTTACAACAAATTCTTCGTAAATTGAAATTGCATTTTCCAATTTCTCTCTGTTCTCGTACAAATTTTTTGACAAATTCATTTCTTTGATGGAAAATCCATTCTTCCTAGTCGATCGTTGAAAAGCGGTCACCCATTCAGTTAAGTAATCTTACCACTACATAAAAAAGTTTTCCTGAAAATCCTGCCATTGCTAAAAAATCACATCAATTTTAGAAATTTATACCGACGATGTCATCGTTCGATTTCAATAGCTTTTGTCCATTCCGACAATATAAAATGTATAAACGAAATGAAAACGATAAAAGAAGGAGTCGCAGTATCAAACGTTCATATATGTGGACGATGTATGCCAACATACAAGTTCATTATTATTATTAAAAGTTGTCGTTCCTCTGAGGTTTGTCGTCATTCTGTTGCTGTTGATTCAAACAAAAAACGGTATGATGGCAGTACGAATGGTATTGCTCAAAGAAGTTAAAAATCAATCGAATTTTTCTTTTAATTTTTATTGTATCGACGACTGACCCCAATTTCCATCAAAGCGTAAAACGTCCTTTTTAAAGTAATGAACCAGCACATTTATAATGAGAATACAAGTAGATGTCCAACATATATTGCAATCAATACGAAGTTTTTCTAATTTCTAATAAATTTTTAAATAGTCAAGCATTCGACCCTTTCTAACTTGATTTATATCCTTCATTGCGGCGACTGAATCAAATAAATGTTGTTGTGATATTATAAAATAAAAACGGCCATATTGAAATACACGTACTCAGGCGGAAAGGTATCCATTCTACTTAGACATGCAGGTGTCACAACGCAAATATACTTGATACAGACAGTGAACGAAAATTATCATACTAAAGAGACGACATAAAATTTGATACTTAAATGCACTATAACGCTACAATTTCTCCGAGTAAATTGTAACGCAAATAATTTTGTTCAGAAAATTGAAGAGCATCAATTTTCCACAGGAAATAAAAGCGCCACCAATTCCCATCAGAAAATTATAGTGTAATCAATTTCCATCAGAAAATTATAACGCCATCAATTTCCCTCAAAAAATTGTAGCGTCATCAACTTCCCTTAGACAATTGTAGCGCCATCAATTTTCCTCAGGAAATTCGAGCACCATCAACTTCTCGTAGATAATCGTAGCGCCATTGCGCAGTTGAATTCATATACCATACCCTTCTAATTTACATTCATTGACTTGTATGTATGTATGCATGATATGCTGGTGCAAGTTTTGCAACTTAGTTATTTAATATGTCACAAAGACAACACGTCAGATGAGAAACTATACATTATACAGGGCTGTGCCAATTATCCCATTTGTCTACTGAACAACGGAACAGTTATTCAGCATTTTAAAGAATTCAGTTAACATAAATATATCTAAACACGTCGAGATCGTTGCATTGTCCTGGTAAAATGCAAAAAAAAATCCTTTTTTCAACCAAATATTTTACGAAACTTTCAAATATTTTCCAACTATTCCTTACATCCGCATAGACACTACATATATTTGCTTAAAATGTTCCGTTACATTGTGCATGACATAGAAATTCCTATTTGGCTAAATATAATACAGTTACAGCAAAAGGCGGTGCAAATGAACCCCTGCCGAAATTGAAAAAAAAAGTTTCAAATAACTGACTCTTTTCGAAGTTATGCTTGTATTTCTGTTTAAGCACATAAAAGCTTCGTCACAGAAAGTGGAGGGCTTTAGTGAACCTAACAGTAGATATGGAAACTATGTGTAACACTTTAAATTTTCTACATCGGCTCTTGTTGGAAGACAATGAAATAGCCAAAAATTTCGATGCAGAGTTTGTCATTATTCTACATACGTTTTGTAATTTAACACGATACCCGTAGAGGTAGAGATCGATTTACACATCGATAAATCAATTTAACAATAGCCAGACTATGCTTGTTCCCAAAGTATGTAATAGCTATGTGTATCATAAGCAAGAAGTAAGTGGATACTTATTGAATATGATAATGTAATAAGTGAGACATAAAGGATCGGCATTTAGGTTTGTGTAATAAATTGCTTTGAAAATTCGTCCTAAGAAAATTTGTCATTCTATGATTTCAATTAGTTTGGATTTGATCATCACTGAGTGACTGTCACATAAATATTGAGGCGCTTGAGAGATACGAGACTTTAGTCATTATAAGAATATACATTAATTTGGTTCGAATATATAAATATTTGTCACAAATATTTTTAATTATTTTAGTTACAAATATTTTTAAATATTTGTGACAAAGGGTAGAGTAGAGTATACGCAAGTGCATCCACGAGAGTTATGACTAAAAATATAGTGAATGTTCCTAGAATCCGCCTTCCCTGCAGCTTCGATGATCCATGGGGTGTTGTAGCTGGCCCAGTACCTTTGTGCTGCAAGCCTACAGAAGTCTTTTTCAGACCTAAAATTCCCAAAAAAAAGCCCTGAACTGTAGTTATAAAATATTTTTACCTCAATGGGCATAAATTTATCAAACTCTGAAAATTAAAATTCCTATCTCCTTCGCAATAACATCTCCTGAATGTGTCCATATTCAATGTGTCTACCTGGGTTTTTCCCTGAATCCAATTTTCCTTTTTAGAATATTTCAGCCCGTCAGATTCTAATATATTATTTCGTCCCACTTTTACAAGAGATAATCACATAAAATTTAATATTCTTGCAAAGTAAATGTGAAAATTTTTGTGTTTTTGTGTCTGCAATGTCACAAATAATTGAGATTCGGTGGAAGTGTTTGTTATTTCGTTTAATATAAAACTAGAATTAGAATTCGGTTTTCTAAATAAAGGTACAATGTCGGTATATGCAATTTCAAATTTAAGCAAAACAAAAAAAAAAAATCGACAGACGTGCATATTAACATACTAATTTTGATTAGTATATATACAATACAAGTGGTTGACGAGCTTATTTAAAATACATCAGTTATAAGTGAGGTGGGAAAAGTTTTTTTTAATCCTAAATTTAAAGTTTGTTTTGAACAGAGCTTCAGTTATGTAACGAAAGAGCTTAATTTAATTAATTTTTGGAAATAAATAGACGAAAAGAAATAATCATTTAGATGTTTTTTTTTCTATTCTACTTATTCCGTGAACTGAACAAACTGTTACAAACAAGGAATTTTTATTTGAGAATAAAATTATATTTTCCGTGCACTTTTTCATGCAAACTTGGACATTATTCGAATTAAGACTGTGTGTTTGGTTTTTTTTTCTGTTCTGTTATGTGCCGGAATAAATTTTAAGGAATCTAGTTTTAGTTGAGGTAAATAAATAACGAAATAACTTTACCTACATACCATAGCAATTCGTACACACAGGGCTTTATGTTTTTTTCTACTCTATTTTTGTTTTGTATTGTTTAAAGGCCAAACAACCGACCGGAGCCCAGTAACAATTCAGTCTATGCAAAGTTTGGAGAGAAAAAAAAAGTTATAACAGAAAACACCCTGGAACGGATAATATTTTTCAAGACGTTACGCAAATAGTTTAACATTTAAAAAATCAAAAGTATTCATCATAACTAAAAGTTTAAAAAATGTGAAAATAAACTAAAAACAAACTTTTCGTTCGTCAACATTTTAGAAACTAAAGTAGAGATTTTAGGTCAATCACACATCGATCACCATATCACAAGCCAAACTAGGAACAACACAATATAGTACAGTGTTAATGCGAGACTTCACATTGAATTATGATAGTACCAGCTGTGGGTTCGAGATTTGAAAATATGAATTTTATTGAATTCACCTACGATTTACACCATATTAACAGTTCATAGTAAGTGTTATTATACATTTTAACAGCTATTGGTAACAAATGCTCAAATTAAAAATTTACTTCTTCGTCCAACTCGTGAGTTATTCACATTCCACGTACATCACCACAATACGTAACACATGAATATTCAAATCTGACAATCGAAATACAAAGCTACGTTTTCATCGTGTTCCACGTATAGAAAACATTGTCCATGTATGATATACGTCAATGATGTATATTACCCCTCCCCGACTAATTTCTCATATGTTTGGTGTATTGTGTCAATTTTATTTTTCTGTGAGCACAATGCGATTCCATCATTCATCAGATTGTGGTCTGCAATGACAAGATTTGATTGAATCGGTTAGTTGGATTGCGTATCGGATTTAGTACTTATTTAGTACATTTATCATGTAATGGACCATTTTCGTAAGGGACAAACTACAATATAATGGTCAACTTTCTCATGATGCAGACAATAAAGTAAATTTCTGACACCGTTTTTTTGTTGACACCTGTCGTTTATTTAATGCGACAGTTGTTTATTTGTCGCATTTTCGTTAGTGTCACTAACATTTTTATGATTCGCGACAGAAAATTTTGGAATTTTTCTCGGATTTAGTTCCTTTAAAAACAATTTGGGCGTTGAATGCCGAACATTTTTAAAGGGACCCTCGTTCACACATAAGGTCAGTCCGGACCTGAGTTCCATCTCGCTTTTCCGACGACTGTGGTTCCGAAATATATTTACGGAACTTTTATTTTGGAATTTGTGAGTCACAAAATTCATCGACAATGGATATAATGACAATAAAATATCTCCGATATCAGTTATAACGGAGTTCATACAAAGTCAAACATATTATATATGAATGAACGAATGAATTTATAAAATCACTGACTCTGAAGTATACACCACCACCCATTCATTGGTTATAAACCGCAAAACATTGCTGCATTTATTTCCGTTCGAATAAAAAGGAAACCGAATAATAGTGCGGTTAATATAGTACGATTAAAAAGGTTATATTTCTAAAAATAGCAGATATTATTTTCGTCAAGCTTTCTACGAGATTTTACACCGAACACATACACCTCGTCTCGTACTTGATATTCAGTGGCGATACTACAACAGCAAGTATCTTATAAAGTCTTATGTTGTGAGTATTTATGTGCTATTCCATTCGACTGTTATAAAATATGTAACAAGAATGAAAGGACAAAAAGAAAGGAAATTAGAAATGTTTCAAGGTAAATGATTTCGATGATTTGAAAAATTAATATTTAAAGCTTAAAGCTGCGTGAAGATATTTAAGAGTATAATAAAAGTAACATTTTGAAAATCGTGCTGTGAATTTTAAAGTCACTTTACATTTGTTATTACAAAATCGGTTTCAAATTTGTATTGGTGGAAGGATTTTCATGATGTTATTTGGTATTTAGTATTGATACCTTCGAAACATGAAAGGAATACGGAAAAAAAATATAAATGAGAAATGTACATTGTAAGCATGACTATTACTATACTGTAACTAATTATGTGATTGGAAATGAGCAAAACTGTGCATCAGCAAAAAATAATCAGTGCTATCGACTGACCGACACTTGAAAATACAATTTATATCTTAAAACGTCGACTGCAGGTGTGGAAATATATAATAGAAAAAAGTTCTGAGAAAACTGAACAGTTTATGCAAATTCAGGTAAACTGTTAACTTTCCTCAGCACTGGTCAAAGCTTTTGTGGTCGACATTGCGGCTTTATATTTTTCAAAAAGAATTCTGGTAAAAAGATTTCATCGAAAAAAATGCGAAACGCACAAATGTATGCTATTCAGCAAAGCATCCATGCCTCTTAAGAGCAATGGACCCTTTGCTTTGTAGGAAAAATATTTGTCTGCAAAACCTTTTTTTTTTCAAAAAGTAAAGCCATTAAAGCACAAAAAAGTGTTATTTTTAAAAATGAAAAATTGGTTTGTGGGTGACAACTTATCCCACTTGGAGGAACCTTTGCAGATTGTGTAAATTTATGTAATCTGCACAGGTTTCTCCAAGTGAGTTAAGGTATGACTCACAAACCTATGTTACCTTAAAAAAATTTCGTGCTTTAATGGTTTTGCTTTTTGAAAAAAAGATTTTGGTTCAGAGAAATCATCAAAAAACGAATATATTCCGCCTAAATGTAGACTACTTTGCAAAGGGTCTACTGCTATTAATTATACATCATGCAAACATGCATAAGGCCAGTTCAATTTAAAATATTTCGTCTAGATGAGAAAATTGCAATACCAAGCATTCACCGGTTGTTTTGAATCATACGTCTTGCGATCACCAAATGATTGAAAATGGTATTGCAGAATCGATTTTACGTTCTTCAATTTGAAAAGATTACATTAGTCTCAATAAGTCTCCCTCAATCCTGACCCGTTCCGTGAAGAACATAATATTATGTATAGAATATACAAAATGTTTTCAGTCAATTAATCTGCAAATCATCTCAACGAAGCCACCGAAATTTGACTATGTCAATCATATTAAAGTTGTAATCTAATCCTCAAATGAATCAGGGATAATTCACAAATTACATACGCTCTTTAGGTGGAAGGGGATGTCTGATAAAACCGTTCACTTCATATATTTTCGGCCTAATTGGTGGCGTATACATAATGTGGTATGGTATGGGTATTTTTGTTAAGGCCTCGTCAAATATTTTGCGTGCAGATTTTGTTCGCTTGTATTTCTACATACAATTATCTGAACTGCTGATTCTTCTGATCTTCCTTCATTGGTTCTAACATTCATTAGGCTATTTATGTAGGATAAGTGGCCTGATTCTATTAGGAAACATGTACCTAGGTATAGGCTATTTTGCTTATTGTGATTAATTATGTAAGTAATACGCGTATCTCCATAGTAGGTAAATATTGACGGAAGTAGTATAGTAAAAAAACGGTACTCGAATGTACTTCTTCGTCGTTTTTTTTTCTTCAAAGTAGTTCAGACGATATTAGTCAATGTATTCTAGTACTAATTCTACATACCAAATACTTGCACTTTGTACATGGAGAACTCATCTAAATTTTGCATGATCAAGATTCTTTGTAAAAATAGAGTTTGTAATGGGTTCTAAAAAAATGTAAAAATGTAAAACGTACTTCAAAAGGTTTCTCTTTTCTTCGAAGGCGAACTAGCTCGCTTTGAAATGAAAAATGTGTTCCAAGTATAGAATATTATACGGCGATCTTTTGACCCATTTCCCAGCTAATTAAAAAATGTGATTAACGGAATAAAAAATAGTTTTAAAAAAATGAGAATTCGCAGCAAACAGTCCGTCATTTTTTTTACAGATGGCAACAACGATAGCAACAAAGTTGCATGTTTTTCTCAAGTTTATTTCTTCTCGAAAAAATTTTGTAATATAAAATTCCGCAGAATGAAAAACATAGACCTCACTAATTAAAACTTATGCGCATCAATAGTCAATTTGCTAATTAAAAATAATTTGCATTGCTCTTTTTGTAAGCGTGATGTTATGCTATACACAAATACTTCAATTGAAATGTATGATATGAATGCGATAATTAGCACTAAACTAACTGGGGGGCGTTCAAAATGTACGTCCGCATTTTCCGATTATGCTCGTTTTCCAAAACAAGGATGCCAAGAAAGTCGTCATCTTATCGTTTATTGTACCGTAAGATTTCAGTACAGAATTGAGTTCCAAACAAAAAAAAATTATATTTTTTATCGATGGAGAACCTAATTATAAGACACTTGGTCTCGTATCATATGCCAAAAAAAGTGAAAACTTTTTTTATAAATCATTTTGAAAGTCACTAAAAACACGAAAATTCGAATAGAAATACAGTATGTCATCAAAAATTTGTGTATTTCGATTCGAATTTTCGTGTTTTTTAGTGACTTTCAAAATGATTTATAAAAAGAGTTTTCACTTTTTTTGGCATATGATACGAGACCAAGTGTCTTATAATTAGGTTCTCCATCGATAAAAAATATAATTTTTTTTTGTTTGGAACTCAATTGCAATGTTAAAATTATTCTTAAATTTTCGAGCCTCACAATATTCCATCACTTCTTTTGAAGCCTTATACAGATGGAATTTCACCAGAAACAGTCCAGTAATTTCAGTAAAATAATTTATAAAATTAGAATTATGCAAAACATCTCGAAATGGATCTCTGTTCCAAGAGCACCCTTCTATACGGTCGTCATTTTTGAATGTCCCCTCTATAAGCAAATTATTGAATTATTTTTCCGATTATTATATTTGAACAATTAGTATCATCAAACATTTATTGGTTCGATTATAATTTGTACAATTCAAATATTAAATTTGTCCTGATGCGATGCGAAACGCATACCAACTGCCGTAAAACCTTTCCACTAATTTAATGTCCTAGAAATTGCGCATAGCTCAATTTAGGATAGCCCGCAATTTTCGCATTCATTATTGTTTCTCACTCTAAGATAACAAACTGTGATTTGTACTTAATACGATAACGTTTAACTTTGTTTGTTATTTCTACTGTGGAATGGAGATTTTGGAAGAACGTTTAATTTCGATTCCAAAGTTTCGTGATTCAAGCAAAATAATCAAATTAAAATTTGTTCTTTAAATCAAAGTTAAATCAAATGAAAGGTTGGTGTTTTTGTGCTACAATCCCATATAGAATCAATGAACCGTCAGTTGGCTTGGTATGAAACATCATAGGGGAAATTATGTTTTTTAATTAAAACTTATGAATTTTATACGAAATTACTTTTTCTGTTGCATTTTCTTTCCCGTTCTATCTATTTTCTATTTTTAAGTTTATTTCCCATCCGTAGATGTCAATACCTATTTTAAGAAAATTTAATTCCCTTCCTTGATCACTTTACCTTCCTCTCAAAATATGATAAATTGAAAGGCCTCCGTTGTTTGTGTAGGCTTTTTTATGTCTTAGCGCGTTGGTTTATGAAAGATTTAACAGAAAACAAAATTTAGGAACTTTTAAGGATCTTTGTGAATTTCAAATTCCTTAAAATGTGTGCAAAAAAAAACTTGAAAAAACCTCTAAAATGACACTTTTTAAACATTTTTCTGGAACCGATTTTTCTCAAAATAGCTAGCGACTGTTCACAAATGCCGTCCTGCGGTTTGTGTGAGGTGGTGTTAGGAAAAACAGGATGGTTTTTACTTTAAGCTAATATTGACCCATTTCGCGTGTCGAGGGAGGATGCTGTCGAGAAATCTGTAAAATAGCGTCATTTGTTAACGGCCCCTATGTATTTCGAACATAACAGAAAAAACATTTGGATTTTTAGTGCAATTAAGTTATTAAATGAAAATAAAAACTTAAAAACCAATTCACTCTCATCTCTCCCACAATTGGTTTCAATTTGCATGAGTTGTTTTGGTTAATCGTAACATTGTTGCCTTTTCCACTTTATTTTAATTTAAATTTAAAAAGTTTTCAATCTTTTTTCATTTAAACATCAATTCAAACTATAGTTCTCGCTTGTAGATTGTTGTCTGCTTTCAATTAGAAATGGTTAAAGTTTTATGTGAGTTCGACACGAGGTCGTCGTAGAGATCCATGAATTTGTGCAGCTTTAATTTCTGTGACAATGGCTTTGTTGCTGCTATGACACCATTGATCAATGTTAATCACCATCGTAATGACATAAAGTTCTACGTGAATGACGATACTGTGAACGCGAATATAGTTCCTAAAAACATACAGGCAAGGTTACGTTACCGAAACTGACAATTATGCTGCGTTTTTCATTGTAATCGGATTTTTGGCATATGCTAAACAATGGAAAACTCATTATACTCGTGTGCTTGTAAGGACGCTATCACCACAAAAGTACACACTAGACTACCAAGAAGGGTTAACAATTCTTGGTCACGTGATTAGATTTAAAACACGTCGGTTCTCTTGCTATCATCCCCCTACCTTCAATATCATGTGAACTTGTACTACCTTACTACCTTGAGTTGAGTCTATAAAAGCCTTCGTTCTTCGAGAAGCAACTTCATTCATCAGTACATGGACTTAGTATCACTCATCAGATGGGGACGATATGCGGTTCACTAGTTATTAACTCTGTATGCCGACACTCGTCGCGTTAAAATAATAATAAATAAAAATGTAACGGTAATAACTGACTGTCATTCCTCGGTTAGACTAACTGTAATGCACATATTGATCTCTACAATCGATGTCTACAAGTGGATTATGTGAGTTTGATAGTCATCAGAACCAATAAGAAATAATGGCGGTGAAGAGGAAGTACATGAAAAGAATTATTCAAGACTTGGTGCTACTTAATAAAAGTTCGTACCATTCTCAGATTGAAATAGCAACTCGAGTATCCAACTAACTCAACAATATCAAACTTCGCTTCTGTTGTCTGTCTCTGCTTCAGCAATAAACTTCATTTTTTCTTTGTTTCGTCTTTTGTTGTGAATATGACTATTGCTTTCATAAACACAAGCAATTGAATGTCTAATGTGTAAAATGGTACGGCAAAAGTAGTATAAAATGGTCTGCATTTCAAGATAAACGAAAATTTCAATTATTATTGTTTCCCTCTCTGTGTATTCATCGTTGTGTCCATACCATCGCAAGCAATCCAACTTTCTTCAACGTTAACATATTAGCCGAACACGCAAAGTACAGTCGACAACTGAGATTTCGCTATGGAATAAAACCGTCTGACTGAAAACAATTTCGTGTATTAAAAACCTTCTCGAGCTTAACAAGAATATAATGGCATCACGTTTTGCGATTTAAAACACAACCCAGATGTGAAGTTCTAGAAATGAAGTCTACATATTGCACACAAGGAGATATAATGTCTATCCTAATATGTGTGCATTAGCCAGTCATTCTGGCATGGATATATTGATTAATGATCTTCTGTAACAGTGAGATTCTTAATTTCAACAAGTGCAATCGCTAATTAACAGATTAAACTATTAAACTATTAACCCAAATAGCAGAACGGGAAACGTACTTGTATCGTTTCCATTTATCATTTGTTACTATGTCACCTCTAATGCTCAATACTGATAAAATTAGACTGTTGTTTACAGTATAGCAATCACGAAGCCAATTCCACAAATTCAAATTGGTAAAATTTTTGCCATTTTGATTTGTATCATCGTAAATTAAGTCATGATGTGAAGTGTCTCTAGTTATTTTCGGCAGTCATTTAATAAATGAGGCGAATTTAAATCTATAAATAAATGAGCACGAAAATAATTCTCGACAAACAAACAACAAAATTGGAAATGAGTCACAGAAGGATCTGTTCATAAATTTCGTCACGCAAGAATTTTGATGATGTTCACTTCTCACTTCTCTAAATCATTTATTTTTTTCCTGTATTGATAACATTCATTCACATTCACGTGACAGAGGAGACCCGATGTTTATTCTACGAAATTGATGAACGGTCCCTAACACTTTCTTAAATTAAAGGAGATGAAAAACTTTACGATAGAAACACCAATTAAAAATAGGAAGAAAAAAAAAACGGAAAATTTACCGCTACAGTTGCTGAACAACAAATGCATAAAATGACACGTACAAGAGACGAGGCAACAAAATAATTGATTCCGGATTATATATTATAGTTACAATCTCATGCATTCGGTTATGTAAACAAGCAAGGTGCATTTACCACAAAATCTTATTCGTTCGTGATATTCGAATTCGAGCTCACCATCCAGCAAAATTTAATCACCAAAAATCCTTTCCGTTCTACTGTGCACACATTCTTCTACCGTTATTTCGCGTATACATTGAGTTCCTGTTTATGACCACAATCCTGAATCAAACCGCAGAACCGAAAAAACATTTAACTACCGTTACCATTAGCACAATATTTTTGGAATCACATTATCCGAAATTTGCATGTTTCACTTAGTGAAAGTCTATTGAAAAGTCGTTACAAGCGCCGAATGTTATTACAGCAAAATTATTGTTTAATCGACCATGCAAAATCAAAAAACACTTTATTGTACCACACCGTACCCCCGATTGAATAATCACATTCTTCTATTCGAACCGTATACCACACCGAAGATATATCATTTAATTCAACTGAAAGAATATATTGTGTATCCCTTCTAAATAAGACCCGTGGAGGAGCTAACCGCTTTTTACAACCGAATCCTCCGAAAGCGATCACTATACTAAACTGTTGGCTATTCTCCAACTCAAGTGCTGTTACTCAATTCTTCCGATTCACTTTCCCATTTTTCATACAATTCCTGTGAATGTGTGAAAACGTTTCGACGATGAACAACAGCGGTACGTTTATACCAAAAAATTCTTTCGATAGAATTTTAAAATAATCTTTAAGGACGCATGTTCTTTCGTTCGGAGGGGTATTTCGAGTGCATAATATTCATACAAAAATAACCAAATAAAAAGGATGTTCTCGTTGTATTTTGTCATTCAGTGAATGTGATCCGTTGTCGGAACAGAACGGTTTTTAGAATATTTTTTTTCCTCGATTTGAATTTACATGTTCGATGAGAATTGTTTTTTCTATTTTGAAAATTTTATCCTTTTTTCAAAAAAAAAAAAACGTTACCTTTGTGTATATAATGCACACATCAGCATGAGAACGCTGTTTTAACCACTTCCATATTTTCCATTTAATACATTTTCGATGAGTTTGCGCTCTAGTCAGCTCTGCACCCCCACACACTATCAAACCCGACTCTATATCCCTTCGAATGTCCTGAGAGTATGTTGTCTAGCAACACTTTAGTTTTCTTTATTCTCTGACTAAACATCAGTGTAAAATGAAAATAATTCGATTATAATTTTTTTTTCAATTCTTTTGTGTTATTTTCTTTCCTATTCCACTCAAGTTTATGTTAGGTACAAGTACGAACAACATCAATATAAGCCTTATGTATATATACCATGTTGAGAGGGATATGCTTTTTTGTTTTGTTTTGTTTTGGTCTTCATAAATGTATCACCCAAATATGTATAGCGTACTGTACATTTTTTGGTTTGTCTGTGCTATCTCTATATATCGGTTGATTTTTCTATTTTGATTGAACCAACAAATAAAAATTTTATGTACGCCCCATGCGTCGATTATACATATACCTACAATTATACCCATCATATACAATATTTCAAGATTTTTTTTTTCTTCTTTAAAGTATGTTTGTGCTGGAGTGGTGAGAAGGAACTGAAAATTCAGAATGCGTAAAATCAACAAAACCATCAATATTATGTGGTGAGTTCTTTGCCACAAATTACGCGTCTCAATTTTATCACATAAATATTCGTTTATTCGACGATACATTTTGACGATAGCATTTCCATCTTAAATTATTGATATCGAACTGAATGGTACGTTAATTTATCTTCGAATTAAGATGTTTTGTTTGGAGCCCGTTAAATAAATATATTTGTTTTGGGGTAAGGGGTTCATTCATAAATTACGTAACGCTTTTTCAGTGCTGTCATCAAAATTAAATCCTCAATTTAAATAAATAACTCGAGAAATGCGCACTCTGTGACGTTAAAACAATTCTCTATCCCCCCATTTGTAGGGGTTAGAACATAGTTTTAACTTTGCAGGCCGCGTATTTCTCGAGTTATTTAAGATTTAATTACTATGACAGCACTGAAAAAGCGTTACGTAGTTTATGAATGATCCCTGAGGTAAAGAGTATTATTTCTGTCGAATAAATTGTTTAGAATTTTTGGACACTTTCGTTTTGCGAGAGGACGTTGTCAGTAAATATTAACTGTACGTACAAAGTTAAAGTTTAATTAAAGCGGATATTTCGAGATGTTTGCACGAAATTTTTGAAGGAGTTTCGGAGGAAAAGGTTTAGCTGATGAGATAAATAAATTGGTAGACAAATACCAAAATAAAAAAAAGTTTACTTAAATACTCCCACGTAAATGACAAAGTTTTTCAGGAATTTGTGCAACTTTTATTGTGGCATTTTGTATTTGTATTTGTTTTGTTTTATTTTTTTTTTCATTCTGGTTGCGATTCTGACTAGGTTCCATGTTCTCGGGGACATGGTTACACCATAGAATCGAAAATGACGATGAAGAAAATGTATTGGATGCTCAGAATCCGAAAAAGAAAAGCGTAATGACGACGCGACGGATTTAAATTGTAACAACATTCAATGGGCTACAAAGATTATCTGATATACAAATCCAATTTCACTAGTCTCGTTATCATTGCCATTGCCTCAAGCGTTTACAACAGGGTACTGGAACAATGTTCAACGAGTTTACCCACTTCAGGTGTAGGTAGGTGTGCAATATACAAATGTTTTTTTTCGTCAACGACTGGTGTGAGTCAAAATAAAAAACGTGGGTGACGAATGAGTGTAAATCGCATTTTTTATGCATCTGAATCGAAGAGTTTTACGGTAGAGATGATAGGATGATAGGCGGCTTTACCATAATCTTTTTTGTTTCGCTTTTTTGAGTTTTGTTTTCTCGTCTTCGTATTTTATTAGGATCAATATGGTCGTTCAGTCTGTAATGATGGAACAAATACCTAATTAAGTAAATGACGTTGGTCGTTTGAGGTTGGTCGATCCGAACCGTAGGAGAAACATTGTCGGTTCACACTCACCTGTAGTATCCCCTTATTCCGCTCATGGTGCGAATTTCACAATTTAATGAGATGATACTCGGAGTGAAGCCCTTTGCACCTACTGGTTCTGGAAACGTTGGAAACAAGACCATCTCAGGAGAAATGGGAGAAAACAAAACAATTATTTCTCAAAAACATCCTTCTCTATGACCATTATCTTCTTCCTCCTTTTTCCTTCTTCTATTTTTATGCTAAACTGTCCGAAAACAAATTGTGGGAAAATATAACAGATAAGTCAATCCAGTCTGACAAACGTAAAATTTATGTAGCAAATTTTCGCAGAAAAATTGGACATGACCTTCTATACCTCGCAAGGATAGATAGGTGTTGTTACATCCCCACTGTGCATATTTTGTAATGACCATGATCAAACGTCAGAACACATTTTACAGTGCAAACTTTGCACTGCAAAGGACTATCTAATGAAAGAAACAATATATGTAGAAACATCCAAACATCAACGGTAAATGAAATAGAATTGTTTGCAAAGATATACTGAGAGCACCACTAAGATAATGAATTAATAGTCCAACGGCATTTTATTGTTATGTAGACATTGTAGACGTCTCCAGAACAACATATCAACAGGCTCATCTGAGGCTTAGGTGCAGGTTAAATTCCACCCACTTATTCTGTCTACAACATATCACGTCATATCACCTGTAATCGAAAATTTATATAAGTTATTAAACCAAAACCATCTGTAATCTTAGCAGAAATTTTACTCTAGCACTATATACCTTTACGGAACTGATTCAACAGATTTACTACACATCTAATATGATAACGGATTTTCTACGTTCAACTCTGTGCAAGAGTAAACCTCATCGCAATTTAATGCAACAAACGGATTTTCTCCACGAAATTTAATGTAACAAACGGAATTCCTCCACGCAATTTTCAGCGCAATAATCAACCTCCAAACAAAAACATCACTAAATTACGAAAATATTCGCATCAAGAAAGGCTAATCACTAACAAGTAACAATGCCACTTGAAAGCTGCCTAAAATCGGTCACGTTAGAACAGAACTGATTCACCTTACCAGCAACGTACATACATTCGCTTCGTTCACATTTCCTAGTCTTACATTTCACAAAACCTTTTAAAGCCTCAAACACCAGCTTCTTACTTTCTATTTCGTATTTCTATCGGTGTATAACGCAACATTAAGAAAAAATCGACCCGAGCCACACAAATCGCATACAACTGTTTCTCCAATTTCGCCAACCGATGAAAAACAAACTCAGATTTCCCTAAAACTACACAGGTATCGAAACTGCATCACTTAACTATCCCCGTTGTCCACTATAGGCATGCTAACATAATCCTCCCAACTTGGATCACGCACAAGTTTCCTCTAGAATATAAATACCTGACCAAAACTTCATCTTTGGTGGATGCATGGCATAAAATTACATCCTCACATTCACCCGCACAAATGTCATATAATCTCAATTCTATACAACGAAATTGCAGCAAGCCGATTTACGAAATCAACGGAAAATTTTAGACGGACAAAAAGGAAATTTCGAATTGAATTTAATGTACTTAGTACCCTATTAGTTCCATTTTCCATATAAACAGATACAAATTATTGAACATTCATGTTGCGTATAGAATTTCAAGTTTGTTTTCACATTTCAATAATCCTGATTCACTTCTACGAATTAGTTTTAGATTCAAATTTTTCACATCCGAATCCTCGCCGTAATTTCCCAATTCTAATATACTGTGGAGATCAAACTGAGTTAGTGATTCATTCTCTTCAAGAATAATTATGATAATGTAGTTGAAGCGGTTCAGTCTATGGTTAGAATTTTTGTTCTCCAAAAATCTTTTCTTTAACTTCTAACGTTCCAAGTTCCAAACAAATTAAGGAAAATATTATTGAGATGCATGGCCTGGCCACTTAGCCGAAATTATAGCCTTCATTTATACGATTTCGATGAAAATTTATGAACAAATTTTCTCTGAGTTGGACAAACTGACACAACCAACTATATTTTTCATTGAAAGATAACATGTTTTTGCAAAAAGATATGATCGAAAAATAAAAAACGCAACGCACAAATGTAGACTAAAATTTCAGCTATGCGTACATGCTTAGTTGCATTGAAGGTTATTAACCATTGACTAATATTAATTTTCTCTCTGAGCACGTTAACAGTAACTCCAAATTTATATTGTTGCATTTAATAGGCTAATTAAATTAGGTCAGTACAGACAACTCATAACACACTCATAAACGTTTCCAAAAAAATGTATCGCCACGCAGGCCGCATTCACCTCTCACTTCTTGCGTTACGTGTTTTTTTTAATGATAAAATGCATCTTAGTGGCAAGCTGTCCGTATTTTGTTTAAAATAACATTTTGTGTCGAACGGTCGAATATAAAATCCCACCAAAAATCTCTACGAGAAAAGTGTGACGCAGTCGTTGTAGTACAATTTTTAAAATGAAAGATATTGCTAGAGTTGACGCATACAGCTTCGTTTTGCAAAAAATAAATTTTACACCCAATTTATTGTAGTTCAAACAAGCTCGCTTAGTTTTCCTCATCATCTGCCAAATAATTTTTAACAAAAATTTTACCAAAAAAATCTGCGTCGCAAAGTGGCAGATATTCAGACCTACAAGAAAATTTATCTGCCATGCCACATGCTAAACTAAACAGTTCGGCTACACATAGTTGACGCGTCTCAAAAAGTTTTCTTCGTTCTTTGTTTGGGGGTAGACTGCGTCAAGTCATCCGCCATCGCTCCGGACATGATTTCAATTCAAAATTTTCGTTACAAAATTGCAGGATATTGCGTTCGACTGTCTTTCTATAGCGTTATTTGCAGTTCTGAATGCAATTGTTTCACGGAAATTCGGAAACAGACGCAGAAAATTGAAACACATTTTTTACCACATTTTCTCAAAAAATTAATTTTCGTAACCGTAAAACGGTAG
>NW_023503352.1:0-50382 GCF_014529535.1 Bradysia coprophila
GTAGCGAACACTTATTAGGTATCCGCCACGGCAGAGTAAAGTAACCCAGGCAGTAGCGCTTGTTTGATTAGGGACCTGAGTTATCATATTAGCCTTATTATGCGAATTAAATTTTTTCAACTATGTCAGTGTTCATTTGAGTTCATTTTTATACAGTGTATAATGTCCCTTATTTGATATTTCAAAAATGAACCGCTCCTGCCTGGTTTATTTATACTCTGCCGTTGTATCCGCTGTTACTAATCGAGTGTTCGCTTAGCTTCATTGCCTTACTACAACGTGTTAAGGTCTGACGGACTTACTGAAACCTAGCGGAGAATTATTAGAGCTGATAAGCGTTTTTCAAGGCTCACGGAGAATTGTTAGAGCTCAGCGGAGATTTGTAAAGATCAGCGGAGAATTATTCGACCTCAACCGATATTTTTATTCCAAAGAGGTGCATAATTAGACTCAGCGAAGTCTTGTTAGCTTACTGAAAGTGTGAGAGGTTACATTTTAATAAATTTCTACCATCGTTGAAAATGTCCTACTTTTTTCAAAGAAAATATTTTACCGCCGAAGTGAACACAGCAAAATTCATTCTAGTACTAATAATAGCGGAGTGTCACAGTTGTGTCGAAATATTTTCTGTGTTTTTTTGCGACAAAAAAAAAAAACTTCTTGTTTTTTGCATCAAGTAAAAAGTGTTTAGTGTTCAAATATGCTTGGCGACCTAAAGAGACTATGCCCGAATACAATGGAAAGCATAAGCTTTAAATCGCAAACAATTTATCAATAAAATACTTGAAGTCATTATACTCGGATAGGACATGTAGGTTTACGCATACGTTTGTAACATGTCGAATTGGACTCCTGAGTAAGGAAAACCTATTGTGGTTGTCCAGAGATGCCAAATCAGCGAAAAAAAAGTCCGTCCGTCTGTCCGTCCGTCTGTCTGTCTATCTGTCTGTCTGGCTGTCTGTCTGTCTGAATAAAACGCATCCGATTTTGAAAATTCTTTTTTCCTCGTTTGGTAGCATCAATAGAGAGGCTAAGTTCGAAGATTGGTGATTTTGGATTGACCCTCCCGAACTGGCGCCCAATAAGTGCTTTTAAGTTTTTCAAAGATATCTTCGGACATTTAAACTTGTAACTGATACGTCAAATGAAAGATATTTACAATACCATTGAAAAAAAAAGTTTATGTAAATCGATCACCGACTCGTGAGTTAGAGCCCTTGGTGTGAGCCAGGTACAGTGCGGCAAGCAGTTTTTGCTTCATCCAAATTTGAACGGATTTCGACTGTTTTTGCTTTATTAAAAAAGTATTGATACAATCAGGGAAAAAGAAGTTTATGAATTCAGTTTACCACAGCGCGAGCTAGGTCTCTTGGAGTGAGCTCATATCGGCTACTCGGCAGTACAGTGAACGTGGTGTTTTTTTGTCAATATCTCGAGTAAACTTTGATCGAATTTCATGATTTTTTGTTTGAAAGGTATTAATCAATGTGAGTCAGTACTATTTCCGGCCTCCTAACAAAATGGCTGCCGACAGCCATATTGGATTTTAGTAAAAGTGGAAAAATGGAACATCTATATATATCTATATACTGCTATATTTAGGTATATATAGGCATATATAGCTATTTTGACGAGGGGTAACCGACTGGCCAAAATGGTGGCAAATCAATTTCTAATTCCTTTCAATTCCGCTTAATTAGCTCAATTACCGGACCAACTCGTCTAATTGCTGGATTCGCTCTATTTCCTTTCAATTCCGTTCAATTCCTTTCAATTTCTTTCAATTCCCTTTCAATTTCTAAAGGAACTTCCTGTCAATTCCTTTTAATTGCTCTTAATTCCTTTTATTTCTTTAATAAACGGATTAACACCACTACTTGCCGGATTCGCCCTTCAATTCCTATAATTCCAATCAATTCCACGAATTTTCGAAATAATTGCTCGATATTTTCAAATAGATATAAATTTAAAGTCAAAGTTAAACCCTTAAGCATTTTGGAAAAAGAATCGTCAGACTATATCAAGATAAAATTTGGAACAACTATGTTGTCCTACATTTGTGACTCATTTTGTTAGAATCTTTAATTTTTACTCATACTTTTAGAAGAGATTTTTCAATTTCAATTTAGATTAAACCGTCCAATTGACTGCAGTTTTGTTTAAAATGATTTCACATCGCACATCATTGTTTATTTTAGATAAATAGTATTTTTCGTACCAAGCAGGAAATGACGAAAAACTTTTGTGCATCCGACAACTGAAATACGACATATTTTGCCATGATTTTTCATTAAGAAATGTCAGTTTTTCCCGAACTATATATCGTGCAGGAATAGTTATTTACGTATATGTTGTGGACGGTAGTTATTTACGTATATGTTGTGGACGGTATACGCGGATTGTAGCGCGAACGAAGTGAGGGCGACAAGCGAAAGTGCCTAAAAAAACCGACCACAACAGATGCGTATACAACTTTTCATGCTGAGGGCCTAAGTTACGCGAAAAATTCCGTAATTTATGCCCAAGGCATGAAAAAAACTTCATTTCTTTACGATTTATGCTTGGATTTATGGTGCGGGAAAGGAATTACATGAATTTTTCCATGAATGTACGATTGATTAATATGGTGAATGTGAAGTGTGTATGTTTTCAAGTAAATTGCTGTGTTTTGTCTATTTCAGTGTCCGATGCACAAAACGTTGTTCGTACCTCGACAGGAAATGGATTTGTTCAGCACACGTCAGCAAAAAGCCGAAGCAATCAATTTTTTGTTTTCGCTCAAAGTGATCGACATCGTGAGATTTTGGGCTTTTGAAAAAGTTGATGGTATAGATGATATTGTCGGTGATGCATTTTTTTGTAAATTTGGTTTGAAAACTGGAGCATTTCGCAATGCCCCAGCCTAACATTCCCCGACGAATATTCACTTGTTTGTTGCGGCTCAAACTCTTCCGTATCTGACTCACAAGAATCCTCTGAAGAACAATCCTTCAGTGTGCATATTTTGAACATAAAAGGACGTTGGACCTGTTTCTAAAATGGGACTGATCAACACTGTACACTGTTATTTATTGTGAGGGAGCTTTTAAAAATTAAAACAAAAGGAAATAATGGTGGTTTTGCATTCGCTGGTCCTTCTTTCCGATAATCACACTTATCAGCATTTACTTCATTTACTTTCAATTCCTTACAATTCCACATATTTCCAGTCAATTCCGATCAATTCCTGCCAATTCCGATCAATTCCGGTCAATTCCATCAATTCCAATTATTTACCGGATACTCCGGCAATTCCTTTGCGGGTGTGTAGTCAATTTCCCGAGTCGGTTACCCCTCGTATTTTGAGCTATATAATGGCATATTTATTTGTAAAGTCATCATTTATAGTAAAATATCGGTAATTAATGGCCCTATACAGCGGTTCATATGTGATTTTATTAAATTTGACTTCGTACGGGACTGTCGACATTGCCGCCTTTCTTTATGCATGATAACAAAGCAAAGAATGGACAATGTAAGAGATTTTAGGGCTCATGGCTTTCAGCAGATTCGGCTTTCTTTCGTGTAAATTCTTTCAGTACATTTTTAACTATTTTTCTAACAACAGTTTCCTCAACATCTGCAACTTGTGACGCAAATTTCTTTTTGTAAAACTTTCTTTCAAAAAATTTTTGGGTCAATTTTTTGTGGACGGCGCACAATGCGTCACTCTCAGCGATATCAGTTATTTTGTAAGTAAGAGGACTTGCGTCACATTTTCCCTTTTAGGGTTTTTTGACTGATATCAGTACTTTTGTAAGTTTTAAAGGTTAAAGCGCCAGTTATAACATGTCAAAAGTTTTTTTTAGAGACGAAGAAAGCATTTTTTACGTCCCGCAACACAAAATATAATACCAAAACCACATTTGAAACAAGAAAATCCAACTACCCGACAATTTTCATATTGCCACTGTTTTCTGCTTTGGTCATTTCGCAACGTATCCTACGACCAAAACTCTGAGACTTTGCCGAAGACACCAATTCTCCATCTGCCATACATTTCGAAAAAAAGTCTAAAAACATAAAATTGAAATACTTTCCCAGTTTTGGTCATTTCGCTCGTATTCTACTCCCCAAAACTCTGAGACTTTGCTGAAGATACCAATATTCCATCTGCCATACATTTCAGCTAAAGTTTCAACCGCAAGCTAGAGTTTCAACTCAGCTAGAGTTTCAACTCAGCTTGAGTTTCAACTCGGCTTGAGTTTCAACTCGGCTTGAGTTTCAACTCGGCTTGAGTTTCAACTCGGCTTTAGTTTTAAACCCGGCTTAAGTTTTACTCCCGCTTGAGTTTCAACTCGGCTTGAGTTTCAACTCGGCGGCCTGTTGAGTTTCCAACTCGGCTTGAGTTTTCAACTCGGCTTGAGTTTCAACTCGGCTTGAGTTTCAAACTCCGCTTGAGTTTCAACTCATCCAAAAAATTGTAACTCAGCGATAACTCAACTCAGCATCAATTGAACTCAGCAAAATATTAATCAGAAATCATCGAAAACTCAGCAAGATTTTTAACTCATTTACCATCGAAAATCAAATTGTCCATTAAAACCATATTTACAGTCTGTCAATGAAAAATATTTGACGCGTACATTATACTATTTTGTCCTTATCAATCGCTGAGTAGAAGTTATTGTGCCGTTAGTATGCTCCATTATAATCATATAATTTACGAGGCCTTTTAGTGCTATGAATTAACCATTTCGGAAAACATTGGAATTGTGTGTATATGTCATATAGCCAGTGTAATATCCGTCTATTTATAGCGTTGAAATGTTGGGTAGGGCGCTCTTATTTTTGGTGTAACGACACGAGATGGTTAATCTAATTTTGTTTATTAAAATACCAGCAATTTTTATTCGACCCGCGTTATATTTTAGCAATAGCTTTCTATCCAACGAAAATACGCAAAAGTTTTCCTAATTGGAATATGACACACAAGCAACCAGCTGTTAAACTCGTACGACAAGATATACTAAAGAGACTTACATATTTCTGTTTGTAGCACTAATTGGATACAATTGGGAACTTGAGGAATATTTGAAGGGTGCGCAGAGTTTTCGTCCTATATCATTAACTTACTACTCTGGAGGACAATTGAACTGAATTTTAATTTCACAAAATATTCAGTTTAATTGGTTAATACCAAATAATATTTTGCGTATTTGTGTATGCAAAAATATATTGAGTACAAGTGTCTAGGTCAAACCTTACCCGATTTAAATATGCATTTTGTGAGTGGTCTGCAACTAGACTGGAATAGGGTGGTTATGAATTTGACGATACTTTATGGGATCCCGAGAGCAGAGCTATGATTGTAAATTCATTCACAGAATTTCATGAAATTTTCCTAAAATTTCACAGAAATACCTTAAAAAAAGTAGATTTCGGTAATTTTTGGTACCCTGCTCGGGAGACAAGGGAATTTGACACTAAATCTGTACGGGATCGTGCGGATCTGTGTAGCCAAACCGTGTCAATTAAACATTTTAACAAATACATAACAGTAACTGTTACAATCTTTAAAATGACCTTTAAATCGTCAATTGATATTTTATACATTCCGACCGTATCCACATGAATTTGTGCTTACAGCTAGTCGACTGTGTATTTCTCATCTATAAAAATAAGTATGCATGCATAGTGCAGATCGTGCTTAAAAATCCATTGAGATTGTTAGACTGTGATGGTAAATAATCTAAATGTTGACTCACCACTTAGTAGTAGTAATATAATAGCAATAACAACTGTTGTAGTAGTGGTGGATGAACATTTCAATTAACAAAGTAAATTCAAGATGACGCACAAAAGTGCTGTGTTATATGTGTGTGAATACATACGATCCGCGTCATTTAATTGAGAATTGTTGTCTATACGATAGACCAACAAGTTAATGTGCAAAATATAATCGTTGCGTTATTATGAAATTGTTTCTTTTTTTACTTCTTAATAAGGACATGTCTTTCATAACAAAAAAAAATTATTCAACTTTCCGTATGATTGGGTCGACTTGATGTTGTGTGGCGTTGCAGAACTGCTTTTTTTTCTTAATTAGTTAGTTTGTGAATAGACAACTTGAATGGTCTTCTGGAAATATTTTATTATTGTTATTCGCGTTTCAAAACCCTTAAATCTTACACATCTCTTGAGTGAATTAGTATCAGTCAAAAACACTCAAAAGAGTAAAAGTGACGCAAGTCCCTGTGCATACTTCCAAAACAACTGATATCACTGGAGGTGACGCATTCTGCGCTTGTACGCAAAAACTGTAACAGCAAACATTTGACCAAAGAAATTCTGGAAACAAAATTTTCCTTTTGGAAGAATTCTTCTTCTTCTCTTTCAGCCTGTTTCTATCCACTGCTGGATGTAGGCCTCTCCAACTTCTTTCCATTTCGTACGATCCATTGCCATTTGCTGCCAGTTTGTACCTCCAATATTCTTAATTCTGTTTGTCCATCTCTCTGGTGGTCTACCTATAGCTCGTCTTTTATATGGTCGCCAGTTCATGATCTTTTTGGTCCAACGTTCGTCTGTCCTTCTTGCAATATGTCCCGCCCAGCTCCATTTCAGAGATGCTATTCTTTCCATGACATCAACGACCCTGGTCTGTTGTCGAATCCAGTGATTCGTCATTCTGTCTCTGAGTGTTATTCCAAGCATACTCCGTTCCATGGCTCTTTGTGTCACTCTCAATTTATCTTCGGATGCTTTCGTTAAAGTTAACGTTTCCGCTCCATAAGTGAGCACTGGAAGGACACAAGTGTCGAAAACTTTGCGTTTCAGACTATTATTCATTTTGCTTTTGAAAATTAATCTGAGTTTTCCGAACGCTGCCCATGCAAGACCAATCCTACGTCTTATTTCTGCAGTTTGGTTGTCCAGACCTAACTTCAGTTTATGTCCTAGATATATATAGCTGTCGACTCGTTCAATGACAGTGTCACCAATTTTGATTTCTCTATCGTCCCCGATATTGGTCATGACTTTTGTTTTCGATAAGTTCATCTTGAGGCCAACTTTGCTCGCCTCTTCACTTAACTGTTGTAGCATAAGCTGAGCCTGACCTAGATTCGCTGCTATCGGCACAATGTCATCAGCGAAGCGGAGATTGCTCAGGTACTCTCCATTTATCTTTATTCCCATTTTACTTCAGTTTAACTTCTTAAAAATACTCTGCAGAATCGCCGTGAATAATTTCGGTGAAATGGTGTCACCCTGCCTTACACCTCGGCCAATTCTGAATTTCTCCGTGCTCTTATGAAGTTTTATACATGAAGTAGCATTTTTGTACACATATCGAATTGTGTTGGAGTACCTTGAATCTACTCTACATTCGTCTAATGCGTCCAATATCGACCATGTTTCCACTGAATCGAAAGCATTTTCGAAGTCTATGAATAGCAAGACCATGTCGATGTTGTATTCACGACACTTCTCAATAAGCGTTCTCATCACCTGCAAATGGTCGTTTGTGCTGAAACCAGATCTGAAAGCAGCTTGTTCAACAGGTTGGTAGAAGTCGAACTTGTTAGTGTTCCTCTTCGTAATGATTTTCATAAACAACTTGTAGAGTGTTGACAATAGGCTTATGGGTCGGTAATTTTCCAGCTTTGTTATGTCTCCTTTTTTATGCAGCAATGTAATTACCGCATTTTCCCAGGCTTCTGGTACTTCTTCCCATTGGAGACATTGATTAAACAAAGCCGTGATTGCCTTTAATAATGAGTCTCCACCTAGTTTAATGGCTTCCACTGGAACACCATCTTCTCCGGGAGACTTTTTGTTTTTCATCTCGGCTACTGCAGCTTTTACTTCATCAACAGTTATGTCGGGCATATCCTCCGATCCCACGTTTCTTATTATTGGTCTATCTTCGGTTTCTTCCGTTGGGCTCTGTCTTGCTGAAGAAAACAAATTCTCATAAAATTCTGTTGCAATGTTTAATATCGCATTTCGATCCGTTTAGATCGTTCCTGTTTTGTCTCGTAATTTGAAGATTTCTTTTTTGGCGTTTGTCATTTTTCTCCGTAGGACTTTCATATTGCAGTTAGCTTCAATTATGTTTTGAGCCAATTGGACATTATATTTTCTTTCATCTGATCTCCTTGCTTTGTTGATACTTTTAGACAGGTTCCGGTATTCCACCGAATCTCGTCCTCCGTTTTTACCAACTCTGCTCTGCTTGCGATCAGGTCTAATGTTTCTCTGCTGAGTTTTGATTCTTTCCCTTGGACGGATTTGCATTTGGAAACCCATTATTGTATCGACGATTTTGGTATTCAATTCGTCCAATGTTTCACATTGATTGTTGACGTTATCTAATTCGGCAGTCATTTTCGTAGCAAATTCTTCATTTTGTGTGTAAAGCCGTTGTACGTCAATCCTTTCACTTTTCTGAACTAGTTGTGATCTTTGAAATCTGGTATTTAACGTGACTCTTGCACGAACCATTCGGTGATCACTACCTGTTGAAAAATTGTTTAGGACCGTAACGTTCTTAACGGTTGACTTACAGCCAGTTATGATGTAATCGATCTCATTTTTTGTTACACCATCTGCACTAGCCCAAGTCCATTTCCGTTGAGGCTTTCCTGCAAAAAATGAATTCATTGCGTACAAATTGTGTTGCTGTAAGAAGTTGAGTAAAGTATTTCCACGCTCATTTCTTTGGTCGTTGCTAAAACTACCAACAGAAACTTCGGAGCCTTCTTCTCGTTTTCCCAGATTCGCATTTCGTCCAGAGCTTTCTCGACATCTTCATAGAATCTTTCTACTTCTTCGTCATCATGGGTGGACGTGGGTGCGTAAACCTGAATTAATTTGACACTGTATCTGTTATTTATCTTCAGGCTTACGTATATCACTCGATCGGATATGCTTTTCGTGTGAATTATGCGATCCGACCACCGCTTGTTTATGAACAATCCGACTACCTCGGTAGAAGAATGTATGCCCTGATTGTAATTTCAGGCATTCCTCTCCAGGTTTTCTCACTTCGCTCACTCCCACAACATCCCATTTTATCTTTTCTAGCTCTTCTTCCATTTCTTGCATTTTTTGTCTTGACGACAATGTTCTGGCATTATATGTGGCAATGTATAATTCGTTTTGGCTTCGTTTGAAGGTTTTTAGCATTAAAACACCACGCTTGCTACTGCGGGTTGGTGAGTATGAAAGCTTTACCTTGCTCGCCCCCGGTAATCCTCGAGCTCTGACCCGCACATTTCTGCACGTTCCGGGACCACCGTACCTATCACAGTGCCCGACGGGGTAGTGTTACTCTTTTTGAACATTCTTTTCCATAAAGCTTTGCCCATTCTTTTGAACCTATCTTAGCAAAAGGTTATTCGTCCTTTAAAAGCTTAACCTAGTAGCTAATAAGAATTCTGGGATCGTTCTATCCTTTGGCTTCCTGATCGTGTTGTTTCACCTCAACGTTGGTCCCTTAACCCCAATTCTTTCGGCTTCCAGCTCACGATTCATTCAACCTTACGATTGATCTATCTAATCCTATCTTATCTACTGCTACGTCCTCGTTAAACTTCATTCCCTCCACTCTTTTTCAAATTGGCTTGGGACAGTCTTTGGCGGTGCTTTGGAAGAATTAGTAGATTGTAAAATTTTCAAAATTTAAAAAATTTGAAAAATTTGAAAAAAAATTGAAAAATTTAAAAAAATTTGAAAATTTTGAAAAAGTTTGAAAATTTTTGAAAAGTTTAAAAATTTTAGAAATTTTTAAAATTTTGAAAATTTTAAAAAAATTTTGAAAAATTTTAAAAATGTTAAAAAATGTAAAAAAAAATAAAATTTTTTAAAATACTAAATTTAATGAAAACGAGCCGTCAGAACAGTCGGAGCGTTTGCTGCGACTGAGCCCCGTACGAACCCGTACATCTATTGCGCACGTGACCCTAGTGCGTCTGTCACCCTAGTTGAAGTCAAATTATTATGAAATGTGTACATCTTACAAATTGCGCATAGCGCAATTACGAAGCCCCGTACGACGTTCCTTTCAAATGTAACACAAATTTCAAGTTGACCTAAAATTTTAATTTATTGAGAGGCCTAAGGCCTAGTTACGGCCTTAGTCCAACGACCCAAATTTAATTTTTTTTCAACATCATTATATTCGGCCTTCGATTACCTTCCAAATGAAACAAAAATTAGGAAAAACGGATGAAATTTACTCGAGTTATATGCAAAATACACTTAGGGCCGAGTAGCGGCCTTAGTCCAAGGACCCAAATTTAATTTTTTTTCAACAACATTCTATTCCTCGTTCGATTACTTTTCAAATGAAACAAAAATTAGGAAAATCGGATCAAATTTACTCGAGTTATATGCAAAATACACTTAGGGCCGAGGAGTGGCCTCAGTCCAAGGACCTAATTTTCAAACATTTTTCTAACCACATTCTATTCGGTATTCAATTACCTTTCATATAAGACAAAAATTAGCAAAATTGGATGAGATTTACTCGATTTATATGCTAAATACACTTAGGGCCGAGGAGCGGCCTCAGTCCAAGGACCCAAATTTAAAACGTTCTTCGCCACATTATATTAGGGCTTCGATTACCTTTCAAATGAAACAAAAATCACGAAAAAAGGATGAAATTTACTCGAGTTATATGCAAAATACACTTAGGGCCGAGTAGCCTTTCACTTCTAGGGCCCTAACTCACGGGCCATTCACCCGATTTTAATAAACTTTTTTTTCCTGGATCGGTATCGACATTACCTATCTTTTGCCGTTTCATTTACATTTCCAACGTTTTTTTTGCCGTAAATATCCCCAAAAGACCTTAAAGCACTTAGGCGGCCCTAACTCACGAAGGGCCGACCCAAATATGCCCATCTTCGAACTTAGCCTCACTATTTTGACTATCTTTCAGGGGAAAAAAAATTTTTGAAATCGGATTTGATTTACTCAAGATATCGACGTGACGGACAGACGGACAGACGGACAGACGGACCGACGGACAGACGGACAGACGGACAGAAAGACAGAAGGACAGACGGACAGACGGACAGACAAAATTTTTATTGCGGATTCATCTATGAACATAGGCAAACACTTTGCCCTTACCGTCTGCTTCGAATTCCATCAATTACACACGGCATCGTAATCCTATAAGCCCCTTTGTACTTCGTACGGGGCTAAAAATGAACAAATTTGTTCTACCATACCAATCCACACACACACACTTAAAGGTGTTCTTATATGGGGCCTATATGGGAACTTCGAGGAGCCCTAGCTCCGAAACGAGGCCGGTTCCCCCCAATTTTTAGCCCCGTACGAAGTACGAAGGGGCTTATAGGATTACGATGCCGTGTGTAATTGATGGAATTCGAAGCAGACGGTAAGGGCAAAGTGTTTGCCTATGTTCATAGAAAACGAATCCGCAATAAAAATTTTGTCCGTCCGTCTGTCCGTCTGTCCGTCCGTCTGTCACGTCGATATCTTGAGTAAATCAAATCCGATTTCAAAAAAAAAAAATCCCTGAAATATAGTCGAAATAGTGAGGCTAAGTTCGAAGATGGGCAATTTTGGGTCGACCCCTCCCGAGCTGGGGCCCCATAACTGATTTAACGTTTTCCGAAGATATCTACGGCCATTCAAAGGCTAAACATGTAAGTGATACGTCAAATAAAAGGTGTTTACAATACCGATCGACAAAAAAAAGTTTATGGAAATCAGATGATCGACTCGTTAGTTAGACCCCTTGGAGTGAACTAGGTACAGGGTGGCAAGCCGTTTTTGCTTGGAGGTTGGTCAAATTTGAACGGATTTTGCTTTATTAGATAGGTATTGACCGTACCAATCAGGGGAAAAAAAGTTCATGGAATTCGGTTTACAGAAGCGTGAGCTAGGTCTCTTGGAGTGAGCTTATATGTGGCTACTCGGCCGTACAGTGAACGTGGTGTTTTTTGTTAATATATCGAGTAAACTTTGACCGAATTTCATGAATTTTTTTTGTTTGAAAGGTATTATTGAATGTAAAGCAGCTGTACTAATTTCCACCTCCTAACAAAATGGCCGTCGGCCGCCATTTTGGATTTTTGTAAAAACAATAGAAATCTGTGAAAATGATACTTACAAAGTTACTGATCAGTGGGAAGTGATTGGTTATGTGTGTGGGGTGTTTCAAGCATCCCAAATATGGATATCTATTTATAAATATATACAGCTATATTGAGCTATATAACGGTGTAGATAGTTCTTTTGAGCTATATACTAGCATATTTATTAGTAAAATGTTTATTTATAGGTAAATATAGGTTAATATAAATTGTTGCAAAAATTTTTAAGTTTGGGTTACAGTTGAAAGGAACGTCGTACGGGGCTTCGTAATTGCGCTATGCGCAATTTTTAAGACGTGCACATTTCATAAGAATTTTAGGTTAGTAGGTTTAGGGTAAGAGTAGGGCGACCGACGAACTAGGGTCGCGTACGCAATAGATGTACGGGTTCGTACGGGGCTCAGTCGCAGCGAACGCTCCGACTGTTCTGACGGCTCGTTTCATTTCGTTTAAAGTACTGAAATTGACCAAAATGTATGGAAATGGGGCTTCTTGGAAGATTTTTTGCGTGGCCAAATTTTAAGCTGCAAGAACGTGTGATAGCTCGTTGAACTCGTACGGACGCCTAGTTTTTTTTAATGGTAATTCGGAGTCTTTTCTATTTGAATTGTAGAACTTCAATATTTGCTGTATATATGGTTCTGCAGTCTACGACAAAATTTTTTTTTTGAAATTTTTTCTAGTAATAGGACTTGCGTCACGGGCGCTATGCTAACGCGCGGCCATGATTTTAAATCAGCAATTTAAATTTTCCTAATTCATCTACGTCATCATTCTCATTTGCGAGTAGTTGTTTACATTCGAATAAGTATTCGTTAATATTTTCGTTTTTTTATGTTGGTACGTAAATAGACGAACAACTAATGACGTAAGCGCAGCTTTGCGAGTGTGTTAGTGTATGTATTACATATGAAGGACCGCACTAGTCTGACGTCATACTTTCATCTGAAATTAATCTTCTTCTTCTTTTTCAGCCTGTTTCTATCCACTGCTGGATGTAGGCCTCTCCAACTTCTTTCCATTTCGTACGATCCATTGCCATTTGCTGCCAGTTTGTACCTGCAATATTCTTAATTCCGTTTGTCCATCTCTCTGGTGGTCTACCTATAGCTCGTCTTTTATATGGTCGCCAGTTCATGATCTTTTTGGTCCAACGTTCGTCTGTCCTTCTTGCAATATGTCCCGCCCAGCTCCATTTCAGAGATGCTATTCTTTCCATGACATCAACGACCCTGGTTTGTTGTCGAATCCATTGATTCGTCAATCTGTCTCTGAGTGTTATTCCAAGCATACTCCGTTCCATGGCTCTTTGTGTCACTCTCAATTTATCTTCGGATGCTTTTGTTAAAGTTAACGTTTCCGCTCCATAAGTGAGCACTGGAAGGACACAAGTGTCGAAAACTTTGCGTTTCAGACTATTATTCATTTTGCTTTTGAAAATTAGTCTGAGTTTTCCGAACGCTGCCCATGCAAGACCAATCCTACGTCTTATTTCTGCAGTTTGGTTGTCCAGACCTAACTTCAGTTTATGTCCTAGATATACATAGCTGTCGACTCGTTCAATGACAGTGTCACCAATTTTGATTTCTCTATCGTCCCCGATGTTGGTCATGACTTTTGTTTTCGATAAGTTCATCTTGAGGCCAACTTTGCTCGCCTCTTCACTTAACTGTTGTAGCATAAGCTGAGCCTGACCTAGATTCGCTGCTATCGGTACAATGTCATCAGCGAAGCGGAGATTGCTCAGGTACTCTCCATTTATCTTTATTCCCATTTTACTCCAGTTTAACTTCCTAAAAATACTCTGCAGAATCGCCGTGAATAATTTCGGTGAAATGGTGTCACCCTGCCTTACACCTCGGCCAATTCTGAATTTCTCCGTGCTCTTATGAAGTTTTATACATGAAGTAGCATTTTTGTACACATATCGAATTGTGTTGGAGTACCTTGAGTCTACTCTACATTCGTCTAATGCGTCCAATATCGACCATGTTTCCACTGAATCGAAAGCTTTTTCGAAGTCTATGAATAGCAAGACTATGTCGATGTTGTATTCACGACACTTCTCAATAAGCGTTCTCATCACCTGCAAATGGTCGTTTGTGCTGAAACCAGATCTGAAAGCAGCTTGTTCAACAGGTTGGTAGAAGTCGAACTTGTTAGTGTTCCTCTTCGTAATGATTTTCATAAACAACTTGTAGAGTGTTGACAATAGGCTTATGGGTCGGTAATTTTCCAGCTTTGTTATGTCTCCTTTTTTATGCAGCAATGTAATTACCGCATTTTCCCAGGCTTCTGGTACTTCTTCCCATTGGAGACATCGATTAAACAAAGCCGTGATTGCCTTTAATAATGAGTCTCCACCTAGTTTAATGGCTTCCACTGGAACACCATCTTCTCCGGGAGACTTTTTGTTTTTCATCTCGGCTACTGCAGCTTTGACTTCATCAACAGTTATGTCGGGCATATCCTCCGATCCCACGTTTCTTATTATTGGTCTATCTTCGGTTTCTTCCGTTGGACTCTGTCTTGCTGAAGAGAACAAATTCTCATAAAATTCTGTTGCAATGTTTAATATCGCATTTCGATCCGTTTGGATCGTTCCTGTTTTGTCTCGTAATTTGAAGATTTCTTTTTTGGCGTTTGTCATTTTTCTTCGTAGGACTTTCATATTGCAGTTAGCTTCAATTATGTTTTGAGCCAATTGGACATTATATTTTCTTTCATCTGATCTCCTTGCTCTGTTGATACTTTTAGACAGGTTCCGGTATTCCACCGAATCTCGTCCTCCGTTTTTTACCAACTCTGCTCTGCTTGCGATCAGGTCTAATGTTTCTCTGCTGAGTTTTGATTCTTTCCCTTGGACGGATTTGCATTTGGATTTCATGAAACCCATTATTGTATCGACGATTTTGGTATTCAATTCGTCCAATGTTTCACATTGATTGTTGACGTTATCTAATTCGGCAGTCATTTTCGTAGCAAATTCTTCATTTTGTGTGTAAAGCCGTTGTACGTCAATCCTTTCACTTTTCTGAACTAGTTGTGATCTTTGAAATCTGGTATTTAACGTGACTCTTGCACGAACCATTCGGTGATCACTACCGGTTGAAAAATTGTTTAGGACCGTAACGTTCTTAACGGTTGACTTACAGCCAGTTATGATGTAATCGATCTCATTTTTCGTTACACCATCTGCACTAGCCCAAGTCCATTTCCGTTGAGGCTTTCCTGCAAAAAATGAATTCATTGCGTACAAATTGTGTTGCTGTAAGAAGTTGAGTAAAGTATTTCCACGCTCATTTCTTTGGTCGTTGCTAAAACTACCAACAGAAACTTCGGAGTCTTCTTCTCGTTTTCCCAGCTTCGCATTGAAATCACCGATTAGATATTGGTAATGTGAAGGGTTTTCGTCCAGAGCTTTCTCGACATCTTCATAGAATCTTTCTACTTCTTCGTCATCATGGGTGGACGTGGGTGCGTAAACCTGAATTAATTTGACACTGTATCTGTTATTTATCTTCAGGCTTACGTATATCACTCGATCGGATATGCTTTTCGTGTGAATTATGCGATCCGACCACCGCTTGTTTATGAACAATCCGACACCGTGCATCAGCATCTGACTGTCACTTCCTCGGTAGAAGAATGTATGCCCTGATTGTAATTTCAGGCATTCCTCTCCAGGTTTTCTCACTTCGCTCACTCCCACAACATCCCATTTTATCTTTTCTAGCTCTTCTTCCATTTCTTGCATTTTTTGTCTTGACGACAATGTTCTGGCATTATATGTGGCAATGTATAATTCGTTATGGCTTCGTTTGAAGGTTTTTAGCATTAAAACACCACGCTTGCTACTGCGGGTTGGTGAGTATGAAAGCTTTACTTTGCTCGCCCCCGGTAATCCTCGAGCTCTGACCCGCACATTTCTGCACGTTCCGGGACCACCGTGCCTATCAAAGTGCACAGTGCCCGACGGGGTAGTGTTACTCTTTTTGAACATTCTTTTCCATAAAGCTTTGCCCATTCTTTTGAACCTATCTGAGCAAAAGGTTATTCGTCCTTTAAAAGCTTAACCTAGTAGCTAATAAGAATTCTGGGATCGTTCTATCCTTTGGCTTCCTGATCGTGTTGTTTCACCTCAACGTTGGTCCCTTAACCCCAATTCTTTCGGCTTCCAGCTCACGATTCATTCAACCTTAAGATTGATCTATCTAATCCTATCTTATCTACTGCTACGTCCTCGTTAAACTTCATTCCCTCCACTCTTTTTCAAACTGGCTTGGGACAGTCTTTGGCGGTGTTCTGAAATTAATGTTCTTCATTAATTAAAAAAAAAAAACCGAAAGAATATTTTGATAAGGTGTAGTGGTAAATTATGCTTATTTTAACATCAAATTTCACTTCACGATTATGCAACATGTCTATTAGCTGGTTGTCTCAGCATTAAAACTGTGAGAGGATGGGGTTGAAACGCTACTACTGTAATACAGAACCTATTTTAAGGGAATACGAACAAACCAATATACGAACTTTAAACTTCATTCTTGATTTCAGTCTTCATAACGTTTATACATCTCCAAGACGAAGCCATTAAACCCCTTCTTTTTTGGAAGTCAGAACCCGACGAGAATAAGATTTTTCTTTTGTGAAATGCGCTGCAGTGATAATTCACACTGAAAGTCACCGACTGATCAGAGCAAATTAACTGGATCAAACCTGGCTTACTTTATGTACAGAAAACCTTGTTCATTTCTTTTTTCTTCTCTTCAAACGTTTATTGATTCTGTAACCAATGTGGCACATAACTATACAATCTATTGTAAAGCACACCCTTACTTTCAATCATCCTATGAAAATGTTGACTCAATAGTACTGAGTGTGAATGCTGTAAAAATGTGCTATACATCCGCCATGCCTAAATGACCCTGTAAATAAAACCGCAGCACGGTCCCATCCCATCCACCCCATTTCATTCTATCTAATAGCCGGTTTTTCTATCTAATTTTCAGTTCGCTACCAAAACTTTTGCCGAAAAGTAAAAGCCAATCTCAGTTCCCTGCATCATCCAATCAACCGCCATACAAAGCAAACAGCAACACGTCGTCGGATGGTGTTACAGATAATGCAATAAATGCTGATGACGAGAATAATCTTTGCGCTGTTGATGGTAATGCAATACCGAGTTTTTTAAAGGGTGGCATTCGTCGTTGTGTAACTCAAGTACGTACTCGCTTTCAATCATTTTTTTATCTTCACTGAAGTAATTAACGTTTGCCTTTCTGTGCTTTACAAAAAACGAATGTGCAAATAAATCAAACGTTGAGGGTGTTTGTTAATATAGTGGAAGAGGAATTTAAAGACTAAATGTGCCGTTTGATAAACACTTATAATTCGAAACGGGGTGTAAGCGTAAGGATGAAGCGTTCGTTTGTATAACTAGAGATATCAAAAACTGTAAAAGGTTTCGTCTGCACATTAAGGTAGATGCGGGAAAACAGGAAAAGGAGGAAAATATGCTGTTTAACGGGGAGAACAACAAAACAGCGACGGAAGTTTGGAGTAAAGTTCTCGGAACCGTTTTTTTGTTTTGTTTTGCCTATTACTCACTAGTTTTTCGTTCAAAAATGGTGTGCGATAAGTCAAATGAAAGGTAAGGGCGAGACAAAATAAAATATTTTGAAGAAAACCGGGTCTGTACAACAGTCACTAGCTATTGGTGCGAAAGCAAGCAAAATTGCATATTTTGCTACTTTTGTTTAAGGAATACCCAGTAATCTACTTTTGTTGTTTTCCCGCACCTCCATTATTTGCGGTATAATGATCTGAAAATTTGCAAAACGAAACAACGGATATTCGGATATGTTTCGTTTAAAAAATTGTGTTTTCAATTTTAGGTCATGCGTCCCGACCAAGATCAAATCACCAAAAGTGGTGGTTCCATAGCTGAACGTTTGGCAGCCCTGCAAAAGAGTGGCACAGATGATTGGCGTCGCAGAATTTCAAAAAAAGATGAGACCGATGACGTTCGAAGGGAGAATTTCGTTAATGTGAGTAAGCCAAAAGTAAAAACCGTAAAAATTCCAAATATAAATCGTTCATGCATTTTCATGCCTAAGGCCGATAAACCATAACGGTGGAAATGATTTAGCACTTTGTGTTTCGTTTCTATTTTGATTTTCCAGAATTCCATCAATTTATTCATGTTTATGATACTGTGTTTATCGATCAAACAACAAGTTCTCCTCCTCTAGTAGAACGAAATTAAATTTTCACAAAAAAACAAATTCGATTTTATTGCGGCTATGACCTTCACAACGATTTTAAGGTTTGCCTTTATTTACATTTGTTCTGCGATTCGGCATAACTGGTCATGCGAAAATTGATATGTTTAGCATGATATGAAGAAGTGCCAATGCAGGCGTCCCGCTTGTCCGAAATGTCCGAAATGTCCGAAATTTTACACATTTGTCCGAAATTGTCCGAAATGTCCGAAATTTTCTTCAAGATCTGACCGGATTTAAATATTGAAACTTATAAAAGACTCTACAAAAAAAAAATCGCCTGCGGCGCGCTTCATACATTTTTCAATTATAATTTCCATGTACCAATTCTTTGTCTTAAAATTTATGAGGGAGTAAATTAATTTTACGTACATATGTACAACCCTTTGAATTATTTGAATTAAGATTCGTCCATCAGTCAACAACAGTCATTCGCTAATTAAATAAGTGTTTTACTAAAAACGATTTTAATTTGATTAAATCGTTACTGAATTTGTTAAGGGCAGATTCCGCCAATAACGGTCTGTTGCGTTACAATTTTTAAGACTGAAAACTTTAGTTTCAAGAAAAAATCGTAGTTTTAGGTATTAGACTGATCCTTTCTCTATTGCCTCAAAGTGTTAAAAATTTGATCTGAGGTAACTGGTCATGCAAAACTATTGCAATTGGCGGAGGTCTGCATTTTCAAACCCTTATTCTACGGCGATCTCCGCTATCAAATTTTTTTTCCACCAACAACGGATTTGTTCCATAGTTTTTCACGCTCTATCGTCTAAAGCAATTTTTTTTTCGTTCACCATAGAAACTCAGGCGTCCGCTGATAGACGATTTTACAGATTTTAAAATTTATCATCAGTGAACCGGCGAGCCGCCATTAACTTAAACTACTTTCATTTAACTCGTCACAATCCGAGCCTCCACATAGATATTTTAATAATCGATGAGATAGACACGCTCTCCTGGTTTCTTCAGGATAACTTTAACTTCTGAAGGCAGTCAAATTCAAAAAACTCTGCATCCCATATTGACAAATTTTTAAAGATTTTTTATTCAGTAAGGGAACTATCGATATTTTCGAATTTTTTAAGTTACTTGGAACTAAATAGAAAATTTGCCTGCCTGTGGCGTATCGAGCTTCGAAAAGTAAAAATACGACTGATGTTTTGAAGGTCGACGTATTAGTAGGCATCTAGCAAAAATTTGAAGTGCGAACAATAGTACATTACTAAACCAGTGTATAGTATGGCGTTTGCTTTACGAGCGAGGGAAAGGGTTTTCACTAGTGAGAGAAAGGCTACATTCCCTCACTAGTAAAGTAAAATACATTTCTAAGCATTAGTACAAAATTTTTGGAATTGAAGTCTCGTCTACGGTAAAAAAGTATGTTGCCCGGAAGTTCAACTAGTTTTATTTGAAGAAAGCCGTTCTAAAACTTTTTCTTTCTTTTTTAAATATTTTCAGCCAGGTTTCAGTTAACCCTCAAATTTAACAATACTTTTAGTAAAACATTTTTCAAGTCCTATATCAAGTTAATGATCAATTCATGTCACGTCAAAATATACTCCAAACAAATTTTTGAGTTTAGAATTTGTCACCAAATTCTGCTGATATAAAACGTTGAAATTTGGTGAGGGAATGATTTTAAATGTCTCACAGACTATTCCTATTGCGATTCTTTAGTGAAAACTGGAAAACATTTGTCCGAAATTTTTTCTGGAAATGTCCGAAATTTTATACAAATTGTCCGAAATGTCCGAATTTCGGACAGGGCAAAATTTAGTGGGAGGCCTGTAGCCAATGTTACTTTGTCCTATTAGGCGTTTTGCCGTCAGAATTTGAATCGGAGCTGATATACATACTATCAAAACTCGTACAAGAGCTTAGCTTTTCTCTATTGATTCTTGTTAGACTGAAATTGTCTCCACTCAAACATCTTACCATGTTAAATACTACAGCTCTCTCACCGTTAAAATTTGATTTGATTTGATTTAAATGCTACGCTAACGAAAATTTGAGATTTTGCTCGGATATCATACACAATGGGTATTAGTAATACCCGGTATTACCCATACCAAATTTCAAGTTGAAATGTTTCTTTCAGCGCAGCGTAAAGGTAAATGGAATTCTCATAGTCCACTATAACCCGAGCAGAGTCGAGAATTATGATCATTTTTGTAGTATATGACTTGCGTCGCGGCCTCTCACTGCCGAGGCGAGATTTCTTAAAAGTATGCTGCATATGCTGTCTGTGACACAATTTTTTGGGGTATAATCATTGCTCAAATGGGTTGTGATTTTCGCCATTTTAAGAAGAAGAAGAATGACATTTCAGGTCTATGACGCTCAGTAAATACACAATTTGTGAAACTATTTATGTTTCAGACATGTAGTATACGTTGAATAAATTGGTTTATTGAGTCTATATCTCAATTTCAATAGATCATTGAAGTGAAAAATCAAAAAGAAAATGTTGAAACTGGCGCTGGCGATCAGTTTCGACGGACAAACCTTGAACTTTCATCACAACCCATTGTTGTGTTCGAACCTAGTCTACCTCTATGGTTCGAACACAGAATGCGACACCTAAAACGGTATCTGTTGATAATACAGTTCATGTAATTATGCTAAGAGCGATTTAAGGAATTATATTTTGGTCGTCATGTATTGGTAAAAACGGTACAGTGTTCGACTAATAATATAATGAGACAAAAGACAGTTTTTCATTTCGTACGCGGTTTAAATTTATTTTCAACGAATGTATACGCTCGTTCGAAATTTATTTAACTTTCGACGTTAATGTGGCAGACGGTGATTACTTTGGATTCACCATTTGGATATGGTATAGTAAGAATCTAGACGATTGAACTTTCATATGAAAAAAAAATTCTCGCATCTTCAATTATTTGGGTACCACTGGTAACCATAGGGAATGTAGACTTAGAGACTTGCGTTACATTTCACACTTTTTGGTTTCCGGTTAATTAAGGGAATTTATAAAAAAAAGTTCATTTTCTGTCTACTCTCCATCGATTCTGGTTCATTTCAGTTCACTTACCGTTCTTTTCAATAGCTCCTAACTGGCAATCCGAGTTATCCCACGACTACCAACAGCAAATAAAAACTCAATTATTTAAATCAACAAATAAAATTTAATTCGTTTCTCTACACTGGCTGTGACCATAATCTCATTCAATTTTTATTAAAAAATGACGCGAAATCGGAGTCATCATCGTCGGGCAGATCGTTGAGTAAGTCCGATATCGAGTATTCTGAGTAACATTTAGAGAATCGTTCCTGTTGCAATATATCATCTACCGTTCGAACACTGCTCCGATGGTTGCCGGCTGAAATGTTCCGATATTCAACGTCCTCAGAATCTTCGACCATTTGCTCCACCGATTTGGTTCGTTCGTTCAGAACAAATGGTTCTTCGGCAATAACATCGTGGGACGGCGATCGTTTAATCCGTTTAATATCCCCATTGCTGTGTGACCGTTTCGATAAAATTATTTTCGAAATCTTATCGGTAGGTAGAGCTGATGACAGTTCCATACCTTTAACAGTATCTTTGTTATTATTCAACACCTTGTACACTTTCGTTTGTTCTATGACGTAATAATCATTAGCCGGTTCTACTCCGTTTGACGCACCATCATCTTCCTGGTTCTCCCGGGCGGGAGATACCGTTCGTTTGAAAAACTTTTCGCTAATTTGTCGCTCCATGTTCCGAATTTTTTTCTTGTTGTCCACATTTTCGAACTGCTTCCGTAACATGGAAACGGTGTTTTTCGTGCGACAAATGCGATTTTCACTTTGTTTATCGTAACCGATCACTTCACGCGACACATGCCCGACAACGGTCGGATCATCGTCCGATGAACCACCACTGAAACGCTCATTTTCGCCATCCGCATATCGTCGATGCGATGATTCGTCATCGAAAGGTGGTTTGCGTTTGATTTGGTTTTTGTTATGGTAATTTTGTTTCTCTGACGATGCTAAAATGCTTCTACAGCGTTCACACAGTGTCTCTTTGTTGGAGATCGATTCATCGTTTGCCGATGATTTTTTGGTGTGGTATTCAACATGTTTGACAATGTTCATGTAGATTTTGAACAGAAAATGAATTGAAATTATGGAAATGGTTGAGTTGATTAGTAACGGTATCCATGTTGACCATGATGACATTGTGTGATTGAATAAATTTTTGTAGCTTTAATTTTAACTTCGGTACAACAAAAAATATTTTCAAAAAAATTTCTTGCCACTTTTCACTTTCACCAATGGTCAAAGAAGGCGTACAAAGAAAACGGTTGGAATGTACAATGAAACGAACGTCGGCTTAACAGTGTGCTCTTATCTTATCAGCTGTGTTGTTGTGTTGCTAGTGCCTTGTCACTCACACCGAACACTCTATCTATCACAAACAATCTGATGACTAAAGCCCGTGCCCGATATATTAAACTCGCGCTATACTCATATTCCACTTGCATTATTTGCACGACAAAACGAAACTTTAAATTAATTCACACGGTCAGAAAAGAAAATCCAGTCAGTGTGTCTTATTTTCTGCTAAAAGTGAAGACGAATCGATTCCGTTTGTGTTCTTTCGGCTTGATAAAATATTGCGACTGATTTTTTGTATTTTGTTTCTTTCTGTTTTATTTTTTCTTTGAGTCAGACTGCGATATTGGTGTGGTGTGTGCGAATTCGGAGTGTTGTTTTATTTATCATTTTTTAAATACGCGAAAAGCTAAGTTGAGTTCGTCACACCGATTGCGAGTCTTTGTTGCCAACAACAAAATGTCCTCCTTGCTTCTCTAACCGCTTGAATCGGATGAAATCGGATGGATGATCAAGGCAGAATGAAGCATAGGCTGATAACTAGTGAGGTTTGTTAATCGACGCATCGCAAATTAGTCAATGTTACTACGTGAGCGAGCCATGAGTAAACGTTATTGTTGATTTTCATTTTCTCATTCTCTCAAAGTTTATTAGAGAAATTGCGCATTTTAAGCTTACACGACGCATTGAAAGCTATTAGGATTGATATGTCGTTTGGTTTGAAAAATAGTGACCATCAACCCATTAATAAAGCATGTTCCGCAACTTCTTGCGTTTACACGCTACGAAAAGGAGAGATAGAGGGAGCGGTGTTCATTGTTGTTGCTTTAATACGGTGAGAAGTGCGGATTAAGGCATATGCAAATAACTTCTTTTGTAAGGCAAATATTATCATCTGATAAAGCTAAGCACTCTCTGTCTCTCTCTTGCTCCTGCACGCGTCCTATAAGAAAACGAATTTTGCTTGAAAAATAGATTATGCTTAAGGTAAACAAGGCATCAGAACAGTCGGAGCTTTTGCTTCGTAAGTCTATTTCGTCCGTTACCTCAGCCCTAATACGCCCGTAACCCTAATACTTCTGTAACCCGTATGCGTACCTTTCCAAAATGCTTCCGTAAGCCTATTGAGTACTTGACATTATTGCTCGTCTAGCCTTTGGGCAAATTTACTGAAAGTGTTGATCTTTAAAATTGCGCTTAGCGCAATTACGAAAGCCCGTACGAAGTACCTCTCAAGTAAGGCTGCCAGCGGACTTACACACACCGTTTAGCACTCCGTTTACGTTCTAACAATGGAAAGTGGGAGGAACTTCAATTGTTCACTCGTAAACGGGGTGCTAAACGACGTAAGTCCGCTGACAGCTTAAAACAAACGAGCCGTCAGAACAGTCGGAGCGTTTGCTGCGACTGAGCCCCGTACAAACCCGTACATCCATTGCGCCCGTGACCCTAGTTCGTCCGTCGTCCTACTCTTACCGTAAGTCTACTGCGGCCGTAAACGTCGGTAAAGTAAAATTCTTATGAAATGTGTACGTCTTAAAAATTGCGCATAGCGCAATTACGAAGCCCCGTACGACGTTTCTTTCAAATGTAACACAAACTACACTTCTTACTGATCAGTGTCTTTGTAATTATCATTTTCGTCGATTTATATTGTTTTTACAAAAATGCAAAATGGCGGCCGACGGCCATTTTGTTAGAAGGTGGAATAGTACGGCTGCTTTACATTCGTTAGTATCTTTCAAACAAAAAAATTCATGAAATTCGGTCAAATTTTACTCGAGATATTAACAAAAAACCATCACTGTACGGCCGAGTAGCCACATATAAGCTCACTCCAAGAGACCTAGCTCACGCTCCGGTAAACCGAATTTCATAAACTTTTTTTTCCCGGATTGGTACGGTCAATACCTATCTAATAAAGCAAAATCTATCTAAATCCGTTCAAATTTGGCCAGCCTACAAGCAAAAAAGGCTTGCCGCCCTGTACCTAGTTCACACCAAGCGGTCTAACTGACGAGTCGGTCATCCAATTTCCATAAACTTTTTTTTTCGTCGATCGGTATTGTAAATACCTTTCATTTGACGTATCACTTACAAGTGTAGCCTTTAAAGGGCCAGAGATATCTTCGGAAAACGTTAAATCACTTATGGGGCCCCAGCTCGGGAGGGGTCGACCCAAAATCGCCCATCTTCGAACATAGCCTCACTATTTTGACTATCTTTCAGGGGAAAAAAAATTTTTAAAATCGGATTTGATTTACTCAAGATATCGACGTGACAGTCGGACAGACGGACAGACGGCCAAAATTTTTATTGCGGACTCGTCATCTATGAACATAGGCAAACACTTTGCCCTTACCGTCGCGTCTGCTTCGAATTCCATCAATTCCATCACGGCATCTTAATCCTATAAGCCCCTTCGTACTTCGTACGGGGCTAAAAATTTGCGAAATCGGGTGAATTTTACTTCACTTACATGGGAAAAGCACTTAGGGCCGAGTAGCGGCCTTAGTACAAGGGCCCAGATTTGATACTTTTTGCCTTCAATCTATTAGGCATTCAATTATCTCTCAAATAAAACAAAAACTAGCGAAATCAGATGAGATTTATTTGACTTATGTGCATGAACCACTTAGGGCCGATTAGCGGCCTCAGTCCAAAGACCTAATTATAGAAATTTTTCCACAACACGCTATTTAGTGTGCAAGTACATGTCAGAAATTGGCGAAAACGGATAAATTTCACTTAATTTTTACCGATTTATATTGTTTTTAATAAAATCCAATATGGCTGTCGGCAGCCATTTTTTTAGGTAACTAGAAATAGTAGTAACGCTTTGCATTCGTCACAGACAGACGGACGGACGGACATTTTTTTATTGCGGATTCGTTATGTATGAACATAATGCTTTGTCTGCTTCCAATTCAACATGTTACAAACGGCCACTGCTGACCGGCGACTTGCTTGACGAACGAATGATGCGAGAACAAATTCCTTACCCTACAGACTAGGTGTTACAGTCAACCAAATTTAATATCAACTTTGCTTCAGCTGCTTTACCAGCTGGTCTACTCATACAATCACACTGTCAATACGTGTTTATTCACCTTGACCACTAGCACGCGCCTGCGTTTTTTTATGACTACAGTGCAACAGTGCGTTCTTTTGAGGGTACCAACTGGTCTCTCTGACAGATAATTGATATTCTTAACAAAAATAATTAAGCGGGGTCTCACAGGCGTTATGACTCGATGGAGAATTTGGATGGTGGGCAGCTACGAAACCACTTGGACGCTTGTATGGCAGTTAAATAACGAAATCGGAGTTGCCTGCAATAGAATATTGTCTTGAGGCTGATTCATTCGGTGTGCTGTTTTCATTTTGCTGATTGAAATTCGTTGAATTTCCTTGGTGTTTCATGGATTCTGGCGTGGTTTTCGTGTTTAAGTGTGCGTTTGCGACCCAGGAGATCAATTTGGTGATTCATTATGAAAGAATTTGGTTGAAATTGTGTGATCGTGAGTACGATGTCGCTGACTTTGTGTTTTGTTTGTTGTTCAAATGTGATGAATTTTCGCTCGTGTTTTTTGCTACATGTTGGGTTTTCAAAGTAGCCATCCATTAGTATCCGAACATTCCATCGAAGATGGCAATTTTTCTATGTAAATTTTCAAAACTTGTTCAATCGAAAATTTACGCTGTCTTGTGAACGAATACGATGGAAGCAACTGATGATGGACAGTTCTATACTGTCCTGTGACCACCATCGTATTCGGAGGTCGAAACAGCTTCTCTTTCATTGATTCAATCACTTAACGTGAACCGTGGGTAAGGGAAGAGCATAAAAGCTCTGTTCGTTCTTACAATCAAGCTTTGACGATTCGTTGGCTGAAATCCCGAACGAATTTCAGTTGTTTAGTTAAACTTATGAGGCATTTCAGTTATTTAGCTAAATTCGTAGGCATTTCAGCGTTTAGTTATTTGAATTTGTAGGCATTTCAGTTATTTAGCTAAATTCGTAGGCATTTCAGCGTTTAGTTATTTGAATTTGCAGGCATTTCAGCTTTAAGCTGCTTCAATTTGTAGGCATTTCAGCTTTAAGCTATTTCAATTTGTAGGCATTATTAACCTATTAGCCTCGTGCTGTAGGTGGTAATAGGTTGGTCTTCATCGTTGTTCGTTTAGTTCGTTGCTAAAGCGCAACGTTAAAAAGACCAGAAAGAAGCTTTATAGCTATCTGATGTGAATGCGATGTATAACATTAGTTATTTGTGTATCTGTTTTGGACGATTGTTTTTAGGCAATTTCGCGAGTTTTTCATGTGTCGGGGCCGAAAATGAAAGAGTTTTAAGATTTTTCTCTGGTTTTCGACCCCTTACATGAATTTTTTTTTTTTCGAGTATCTTTTGGACGATTGATTTTAGGCACTTTCGCCTGTAGCCCTCACTTCGGTCGGGCTACAACTCGCGAAATTGCCTAAAAACAATCGTCCAAAACAGATACACAAATAACTATTACGTATCCGTTGTTGTTGACGTGAGATTCACACAACACAACACAATCTCTCTATAAATTGATAGATAATTCCAGTAAAATGTGAGCGAAATGAGTCACCACTCGATTGTTTATATGGAAATTCAACTTCTTAATTGGAATCTGTATATTGAATTATTATGTTTAAATGGTGCGATAAGAGAGACGGTTTTATTTGATCGTGTCCACAATTTTTGAATTTCCGATTTTGTGAGTTTGCGCTCGTTTATTTGAATTTGATCTATGTCATATTAAGGCACCGGAGTAGTCCTTGTCCTGGTCGTTTAAGTTTCCAACTTTCTGTAGAACTAGGCATTGTAAATTTGGAGGGATTAAACACTGATAAAATGGAAAGTTTGCGCAGCTAGGAGAACTTTCCTCAGAGTTTTGGTCCTGTGGCCAAGACGGAATTTGTTATTAGCCGTAAAAGGCCGGTCGGTAGTGAGGTCTCTAATCAAACAAACAAAAACGTGGTAGTCTTAAACGAGAAGTAGAATTTTTATATTTTTTTCGTGACAAGGGCCGAGAAGAAGTCGCGAGACGACATTTCTGTATGGACCCTTAAGGGTCCGCTCACAAATGACGTCACCCGAATTTTAGTAAGTTTATTGGCTCATCCTATGCAAGATCAGTCGAGTACTGCGGCTTCCATAACAAATAGTATAACTGCGCAACTACCAAATTTATTCAAAAATCAAAAATTTCAGGATGCAATTTCCATATCACTACAACAATCACCACAGAAGGAAAACAACATCATCATATCTTCCCCATTAGATGGTGGCAATGTATCGGATCGTTTGGCTAAAATACAAACGGCATCATTGGGCTGGAAATCACGAGTCGGTATGTGAATCTCAATTTATTTCGTGTGTTACTTTTCTATTATCTTGCACTCCAACCAGAACAATCAGATGCAAAGCAATTCACCGTAGCCGCTAAGTTGCAATCGAAACCAGTCGTGCAATTGCCGTTCAACAAATCGGATGTGAAAAGGAGTCCTCCGTTGATAACGCTGAAATCAATCAATCAACCATTACTCGGACTGGCCAAAAGTCCGTCGATGATGGTGCCCATCACACTGTCCGTCCCAAGCAAAGGCAATTTGTTGACTCGAAGCATTAGTGTGCCGGGTGAGGACGAGGAAAACTATTACAACGAATGTCGACGCGGTGACGTCAAAAATGGCGAAGTAACGGATGGTGACGTGAATGGCAACAATAGCTCGAAAGTGTCAGTGCCGAATGTCGATGACGACGAAGTGTTTAACAAATTCTTCGTTTCCATTGAGAAAACTGTGATAGAGGAGAATGTCGAAATAGCTGATTTTGATGCGGTTAAGTCGAGTGAGCGGTAAGTGTCATATAGTCTAAATGGAAGAGGCGTGTGAACAGTTAGATTGTTTTTGAAGATATCAATTCTAAGAATTGGTCGTGATCCATGAAAATTAACGTTGTCGATCTCAACTGCTTCCTAATTTTAAATTCATTTTTTAGATTGAGCCAGAAACGAGCCATCCAAGGTCCGAAGAATCGACGCTCAGCTCGCAACCCACTGAAAACTCTTGCAGCTCGAGAGGATCTGAAGAGTGAGTATACGGAAATCAAGACCGGAGTGGCCGATCGTGAACTGAAGCGTCTCAAATTGGAGTCCAGTGAGTTTACGATTCTATTGAAATGAGCATTTGGTCAGCTTCATTTTCCATTTTTCAGTTGCTCGCACAAGTAATCTTGCGGTGGAAGCGTTAGCGGGTCTAGCTTCTGTGGAAGACTTTAAATCGGTCAACTTGAAGTCGAGTTCGCTGCCACTGAACCAATCGTGGTTGCCATATCGCCCGAAAATGTTACTGCAAGTCAAGGGACGAACTCACATTCAGATGCGGCTAGTGGAGCCCACGTACACGTCCATAAATCAAGGCGATTGTTTCATCCTCATCGCACCGAATAAGCTGTATCGCTACGTCGGTTTCTACTCCAATTTCATTGAACAATCGCGCTGCAAGCAGATCTGTCTGCGTATTCTGGAGAACAAAGACTTGGGTTGTACAGCCACAAAAGAAATTGTGATCAGTGACAGCATGGGAGTTGGATCGTCAGACTTCTGGCAATTGCTTGGCAAACCGGATGATGTTGAAATAACTGGTGCGGGTCATGCGGACGAGGATGATCTGTTCGAATGTTGTCTGATTGAATCGAATGCGGTGTATGAGTATCAAGCTGAGCTGCTGGAACCAATAGAACGGTATTGGGGTGCGTTACCCCGTGTGGAAATGTTGGATCCGAAGAAGGTTCTAGTGTTTTCGTTCGGCAGTGAAGTGTACGTGTGGAATGGGAAGAATGCCTCAGCGGAGGCAAAGAGAGGTGCGCTTCGTCTAGCACAGGAGCTTTTTTCGGGAAGCTATGACTATGAAATGTGCGAACTGAATCCGGTGAATTTTTCAAAATTGGCAGGTCATCGAAAGACAACGAAAATCGTTAAGTCGGGTACGAAACCGGACTGGTGCTTACTGGCCAAGATTACTCAGAACATGGAAACGATTTTGTTCCGGCAGAAATTCTCGAATTGGCCGGAATTCGAGCGGGATGACTTAGAGAAGGACTATATATCACTCGGTGGACAGCAAATCAAACCACTGAACGGCGTTGAACTATTCAACGGGCAGCCATATGAGGAACCGAATTTGGTGTTAGAGAATTCGAATCTGGGGCGAGGAAATTTCTACTACGACCACGACACGATGCGTCATTTTGACATTCTAACGCAATCCGTGGCCAAATGGCGCATCAACGAATTCAATTCGGATAACATTGCTGAAGATTTGTACTGTCATTTCTATTCGGCAGAGACATACATTATCCGTTGGATGTACCAGATTTCGATAACCGTTCGCGAACTGAGTGGCGAAATATCCAAACGCAACACCGTCGGCCGTGATCGTTGTGTCTATTTCTGTTGGCAAGGATCAGATGCCAGTACTAACGAAAAGGGAGCCGCAGCACTATTAACGGATGAGCTAAACAAAGCGAAAGGTTCGCAGATGCGACTATCACAAGGTGAAGAGCCCACCGCTTTTCTGCGCTTATTCCGTACGATGTTTGTGCATCGTGGTAATAGGGACGGTGTGGAAAAACGCCGAGATCAATGGCGTTTGTTTGTGATTTTGGGCAATTCGGACTGTGAAACCGTTTTAATCGAAGTGAATTGCGAAATGAAGCAGTTGCGATCGAGGGCATCGTTTCTACTAGTGAACGGTCGAAGTGGGCAAGTGATTGTTTGGCATGGATGTAGAAGCTTGAAGCATACACAAGAAGTGGCCATAGCAGCAGCAGATGCAGTAAAATCGAAGAGATATGAGGAACTGTTTAGCGACAGTGTTGATTCTGTCGAGCTGGAGTATGTGACTGAGGGCGAAGAAAATGATCGATTCTTTGAAGCGATTGGCAGCCGAGATCGGGGTCAATATTTCAGTTTGGTCACATCTCCGAAATCATTCGATTTTACACCCAGAATGTTCCGTTTTAGTAGCACGAATGGGAAATTCGAAGCGGTCGAACTTCTTAGTCAATTGAGGTGGGTGAATTTACGCTGTTGAAAGATTCGATAACCCACACTTCTGTCCGTCCCCACTCGTTTACTCTGTCTAATTGAACTTTATTTCAGAACCAAAGACTTAGTCAGCCCGTATCCATTTCAACAATCCATTTTGTTCAATGCTCGTCAGCCGACAATCTTTCTCATCGACAACGGAGACTTCCTTTGGTTGTGGCAAGGATGGTGGCCGCAAGAAGATCCTGAAGGTAAATTTCTTTAAATTTTTCATCGCCATTGCGTATAGCGGGCAGAGAGTGCCAGTGGATGTTTAATGGTTCCAAATCCTCAACGAGTCGATATGGTTTAATTAACGACATTTCATTATTGCAGGCGATACCGATCAACTAATCGATAATCGTTCAGGCGAAATCAGATGGCAGGCAGAACGTCGAGCTGCAATGGAAACGGTTGTCTTGTTTTACAAAGCAAAGCAGAAATCGACTCCACTGTCGAAACAGTCAAGTGCTGAGTCATCACTAATGGATGATATCAGTCCAACGGATGAAGCGATTGCTGGTTCGGACGTTGTCGATGAGGCATTGAATCCAGCCACCGTCAAAGGGAATATCGTCTGGGCTGGTCTCGAGCCAATCGAATTCGTTGCACTATTTCCGTATTGGATCGAACGCAAAGATATTGGTCACATCAATATTCAGGTAAGTCACACAACACGGCAACACACAGGAAATCAAAAATTAATAAATAAAAATCAAACAGGACGGTCGTAGCGAGGTTCCAGTCTCCATATCAGAAGCCCTGTCCCAATTGAGTCAGAAAAAGCATCCATTGTCCGTTCTGCTCACCAGACCCCTGCCCGAAGGTTGTGATCCGACAAGATTGGAAATGTATCTAGAGGATGACGATTTTGAAGTGGCATTGGGCGTACCACAATCCGAATTCGAACGGATGCCATTGTGGAAGCAGACGAAACTTAAGAAAGACAAGGGATTGTTTTAGAGACGTTGCGTAGTGTTCGTCGGCGACGGAGTGCTGGTTCTTAAGAAAAAAAATTAGTTTTTGACTAAGACCGAAAGTGTCGTGGCACGGATCGGCATCTGTGGTGAAAAGAAAATAGAAAAGAGAGAATCTTTTACCTCATCTCAGTATTGTTGAGATGAATGTCTAATGACGAACTCTTTTCTCTGACAAAAATGTGTGTGCCTTGTTTTCTACCAGAATGTTAACGATTTTACTGTGTCGCACTGATAGAGTTGGATGCGGGAACATACAGGAAAATGGACCAACACAGAAGCAATAGCACCACAGTGAGCTTGAAAAAAGTCTAAATAAAAAAGTCGTTGCATACGAAATTTTTTTATGGATAATTATTTAGGACCATGCGAAGAATTTATATCAATAATTAACAAAAAAAGTTAACGGTACTTTTTTGAGAAAAGTCAATTTGAAAATATTGTCAACCCTACTGAAAGTTTTTGACTTGTGAAAGTCAATATGTTTTGATGCCACATTCACCACTTGATAGCCTCACGTCTTACCTTTACGACACCTCATTTGCTATTATCCGAACTGCATAGACCATGCTATTAGAGATGAGCCACCAATAATTGGTCCTACTAAAATGTTATTAAATTGATCAAGAAAGTAACTTTTTTTACTCTATTTTCTTCGGATTTGTGTTTATTTTTGTACAATACGTTAAATATGTTTGATTATATCCATTACTATTGCTTGCCAGTTTACGATTGAGCAAATTCTCAGTGGAAATTCTCAAATGCCTAAAACATTTTGTCGAATACTGTGACGCCAATGGGTTTAAATTGTTAATGCATGCATGTAGTTGATGGGAGCCTTTACAACCACATTAGCGCCCAAAAAATAGTGTTTAGAACGAGCGTGGTAAATTTCTGCCATGGATAGAAGACCAACTAATATTTCCACCTTTCCACCTATCACAGTGTTTGTAAAATTGGGCTTTCTAGTCCGTCCCTTTTTTTAAAACAAAATAAACACATTTTTTCACGATTCTCCTCGTGAGAATCAATTTTCCTCAGTAAACTTCTAAACGAGGGGTGACGCACTCGGGATTAAATGGATTTAAATCCATTTAATCCCATGTATTTCTTGGATTAAATGTATTAAATGGATTAAATTTGAAGAAGTGCGTGACCCCTCGTATGCAACGACTTTTTTATTTAAACTTTTTTCAAGCTCACCGTGGCACATACTATGTGTAACATGCAAAATTGGTCATGATCGTAGCTAATTTATTTAACACAGATACCAAATGTCAAGTGGAATGCGTGGAACGCGATTGCTTGGAGAAACAGCAACTGCTACGTAATTGACATCTGATTGTTTTTTTTGTTGATTTGTTGGTTTTGTCGAGTGCTTTTCAATTTTAACATTTTCTTTCGCTTTGGTGTAACAAGGACTGAAACAGCTTCTAGTTTTGTGTTAAAATTGTTTCAAAGTCTTCTAAATTTTATAGGTTTCAGATGTGTTCGTATATAATAAGCCCTAATTAGGCCGTTAAATCGTGAATTTTGCTTTGTGTTTGAGTGATTTGTTTCCATACAGAACTCACTCTGTTCTTTTCTTTTTTAAAAGAAAAATTTAATTAATTTGATAATACAGTAGGCAAAGTATCTAAATTAATAATTTTCCATTAATTCGCCACAACTTTTAATTCATAATTCAATCCTGAAAATTCGTCAATCTAAAAATACACTGCTCGTACGCATTCACATCTGCAATCAACAAACGTCAAACGGTTTTCATTGTCTCATTAGATTTTTTTGTGAAAATGTTTTTGCCTACCTATTAAACCAGAGCTCTCGATATTTCCGAAATTGTTTCATTTATTCGATTCAATAAATTGTTTACAAGATGCTTCAATTGATAATTTTTATAAGTTTCGAATAAGGAAAGTGCTCCTAAAATCAACAAATCGAAAACAAAAAACAATGTTTTTATTCTTGGAGTTATTTTCAGGAAATTATGCTACGCAAGCCTTTGAATCGTCAATACAATATGCTAGAAGGGTTCTGTTAGCCAAGCTCACTGAATATCTTTGAATTTTGACCTAATCTCTTTTTAAGTATCTACAGAAATTCTTATCAAGTCACTTTGGAGGAATTATTTCAGTAACCCCTTCTTAATAAGATTTAAAAAATCCATTAGTCGAAAATATAAATCTGATAAATTTATTGCACTCTTAGCGCTGGTTTTTGTATTGAACTTCTTGAAACAAGTACGTTACTTCAGTTATTCATTCTTTATTTGGTTTTTCGTTGCTTTTTTTAGAAAAATACCTTGCAGTGCTGCTTGATAATTTATTAATCCAGTGGGGAATAATATCCCTCACCTATGGCATTATGTAATAAATCTCATATTTCTGTCTCCGAAATGCTGCGTAAATGTCGAACATTAACAAATTTGGACAATTGAAAAATATCAGAAAATGTGAGTGTAGAAAATGGCTTGACTACTACACCTCGTAGGCTTATCTCAAATCTTAATAAAATTCTAAGCTCTAACCGTAGCTCAACTTTTTTTCGTTAAATATATTCTTTGGTTTTTCTGTCAGAAGGATGTGCTATGTGACAATAAACTAAAGTTGGTTGATTTCTTGGACTATAGCGGCGGTTTGTAAATAAAAGACGTTAGTTTACGCAATATTTCGAGCTTCGGCTTTGCTCTTCATCAGGGTCTTTTGACTACTAATTACATTACTGAAAATCAACAAAAATATGAAGCTAAGACTACTAACTCCTCTCCACATGCATATTATAAATGTTTTTTAGCTTTGACTGTAATTTAGCTAACGGCGAAGAAACAAAATCCAACATGTGTCAATAAACATCAGACGCATCTTCATTGTATTTTCGTTAGTAATTTGAAGGACACTACGAGTGTAATCGAAAATCATTGAAATAGGAATAGCCTGAAACCTGATATGATCTGGAGCAGATCTGATAGATTTTGACTTGACCTGATTTGAGTTGAACCTGAAAATACAGACACTGACCTGAAGTGAATTCTATCAGACCTATTTCGCAAATTATTTTAACAATATCTTGAGAAATTTGTTACTTCTATTATGCAAATATCCTCCGTGCTGCGAAACGAAAATTACGATTTTAGAACTCAGCGGCAAAGGAAACTAACAAGAAATATGCAAATGAATCATGAATGTAAATACCTATTCCAAGGCAAAAGTGGTTTGTAGTGTGGCCAAGCCAATTCACTGACCGAAAACAGCATGGTTGCCTCACCTTTTTAAGTACAATCTTCAAAACAACCTTCAAAAGAAATCTTTTCCTATTTGATTTTCCACATAAACTACATAGTTTTCTGAAATTTTGCCTAAATATTTTGCCGATCCCAAAATGCATTCCAATTTGCTGTAAAGATCTTCGCATCATCGATTAAATACAACAGTCGATTGTATTGACGATTCAAAGGCTTGCGTAGCATAATTTCCTGAAAATAACTCCAAGAATAAAAACATTGTTTTTTGTTTTCGATTTGTTGATTTTAGGAGCACTTTCCTTATTCGAAACTTATAAAAATTATCAATTGAAGCATCTTGTAAACAATTTATTGAATCGAATAAATGAAACAATTTCGGAAATATCGAGAGCTCTGGTTTAATAGGTAGGCAAAAAACATTTTCACAAAAAAATCTAATGAGACAATGAAAACCGTTTGACGTTTGTTGATTGCGGATGTGAATGCGGACGAGCAGTGTATTTTTAGATTGACGAATTTTCAGGATTGAATTATGAATTAAAAGTTGTGACGAATTAATGGAAAATTATTAATTTAGATACTTTGCCTACTGAATTATCAAATTAATTAAATTTTTCTTTAAAAAAAGACAAGAACAGAATAAGTTCTGTACGGAAACAAATCACTCAAACACAAAGCAAAATTCACGATTTAACGGCAAAATTAGGGCTTATTATATACGAACACATCTGAAACCTATAAAATTTAGAATACTTTGAAACAATTTTAACACAAAAGTAGAAGCTGTTTCAGTCCTTGTTACACCAAAGCGAAAGAAAATGTTAAAATTGAAAAGAACTCGACAAAACCAACAAATCAACAAAAAATCAATCAGATGTCAATTACGTAGCAGTCGCTGTTTCTCCAAGCACTCGCGTTCCACATATTCCACTTGACATTTGGTATCTGTGTTAAATAAATTAACTACGATCATGACCAATTTTGCATGTTACAAATAGTAAGCAAAACTTTCGCAAAACTGAGTCTGAGTATTTTATGTTAAAAAAGCAACTCTGTCGATGACACCGCCACTACTCAGTGATAAGAGACAGAGGGACCGATATTTTGTTGCTAAGTTAGTGTACTTATAGACTTATACTTTCGAATTCAGTGTTGTTCTGGGTGAAAAATGCAATCACAATACGGATTGCATAAAAAGGATCGATGAGTCTGATCCTGTAATGTGCATTCGTCTCGCGCCGTATCTATGCTCCGCCCACCCCGAGACTGTCAATTTTCGTCAGTTTTCTTATTTGGTGGCGGTATAAATTTCTACACGACCAATATCGTTAAAAAAACGTTATTATCGTTGTTAAATTTTTCCCACATGACGATAATATCGTCTAAAAAGTCAGATTGTAAAGTATTGTCTGAGTGGCATAATCGTGGTAAATGTAGCCCAACACTGAATGGTGGCGATGTCAAAAAATTACTTATAAATATTAGAAAAGGAACCAGCAGAACGTAGTGCTGCGAGTTATTTTTTTTTAAATTTCTATTACTTCCTTTTATTGAAAATGTGAGATTGGCTATTGATTAATTAACTACCAGAGACAGACTGTGCCAAATAATGCAATTTTTGTCGCTTGCCATCATAATTTGACTGTAAATGCGCCAAAAAAAATAATGATTTTTTTTAACAGATCAATAGGTCAAAATATGACACTGATAAAGTGATGCGTTAAATTTTTAATAATTATAAGGCTTCACTTTTTTTAATTTAATTTTTTTACGTCTCTATTTTTGGTGCTAGAATTTAACTGGATTTAACTTATTCAATTCGTTTGTTTGTTATGCTTTTCCATTAAAATCAATTTTTACGTCGATTTTGTACTGACCTTACTCCCAGTAAATTTTGAATAAGGAAAAACAACAAATGCGTGTTTATAGCAATTATTTATCATTTTTCTTATATAATATAACCGTTAAACTTAGACGTTTAGTCTGTAAAGAAGAAAATTCACAGAAGTAGTGTGAGGGCCGAGGATACTTAAGCAGAAAAATTAATAAAAAAAATTTATATCTTTGTCACAAAAATATATAACAAAAAAACACACAAAATCTCTGTAAAACGTACGCTTTTTTTGAGTAAAAAAAAAATTGAATTTATCTTTCAGAAAAGTCCAGAAAAATATTATTTTAAATACGACCTTTATTTGAAATGGATAACTAATTAGTCATCACATCATAGTCTACGTCATATTCCATTGTCAAATTGTTGATAAATTCCCCCGCGCTCGGATTGACGGTAAAACATCAGCAATCTATAGCAAGCTTAACGAAATTACAACGTAAGTAACAGTTCATGCCTGCAATGTCTGCCGTTTGGGTGATCGACTTATTACTACAGTTAAAAAACTCATCAGTGAAGATAGCACAATTATTACAGACAAAGGCACTTCTGATGAATTTATAATAAAACGAGAGGTTAAACAAAATGTACGTATTGTCTGTGAGTATGAATACTATCATCACCGACGGAATGAGGGGCATAATGGAGAGGCTCACTAGTTCACATCTTGTCATGATACGCCTTTCTCTCATTGAAATCTCTGCAATGCGTCGTTTTTTCGTAACAGTCACTAGTTCACATCTTGTCATGATACGCCTTTCTCTCATTAAAATCTCTGCAATGCGTCGTTTTTTCGTAACAGTTAGAAATGAGTGCGCCGCCCGCAAAAGCGAGCTGCCCGCAGCCCATGCCTCATGCCCATGGGCGTTATGGGCTTCAAAACTCGCCAGCGGTGGGCAGGGCATGGGCACTTTCATAAAACGTGTACTAGGAATTTTCATCGTACTTCCTTCAATTAAAAAATTGTCAACAAAATCATAAATAAAATTGACGAATTTTCAACGAATACTTTCTTTTGGTACATTGAACCGGATAGTAATACACGACCGATAAACTAATTCAATACTACCAATATACAAGGCATCAGAACAGTCGGAGCGTTTGCTGCGACTTAGCCCCGTACGACCCGTAATCCTATTTCGTCCGTAACCATAATACGTCCGTAGCCGTAATACGCCCCGAACCCTAATACGTCTACAACCCTCTAATGCGTCTGTTACCAAAATGCAAGTCAAGTTGGGCATGGTCAAATTTACTGAAAGTGTTCATTTTTAAAATTGCGCATAGCGTAATTACGAAAGCCCGTACGAAGTACCTCTCAAATAAAAACCAACAATTTACGACATTATTTTAGAAACCCAAAATTTTTTGCCAACTTTCCATTCGGTATTCAATTATCTCTCAAATGAAACAAAAACTAGCAAAATCGGATGATATTTACTCGATTTATGTGCAAAAAACACTTAGGGCCGAGTAGCGGCCTTAGTCCAAGGGCCCAAATTTGAACCTTTTTTCGCCACGTTCTTTTCGGTATTCAATTATCTCTCAAACGAAACAAAAACTAGCAAAATCGGATGAGATTTTTTCGTTTATGTGCAAAAAACACTTAGGGCCGAGTAGTGGCCTTAGTCCAAGGGCCCAAATTTAAAACTTTTTTTGCCACCATTCTCTTCGGCATTCAATTATCTCTCAAATGAAACAAAAACTAGCAAAATCGGATGAGATTTACTCGATTTATGTGCAAACAACACTTAGGACCGAGTAGCGGCCTTAGTCCAAGGGCCCAAATTTGAACCTTTTTTCGCCACGTTCTTTTCGGTATTCAATTATCTCTCAAACGAAACAAAAACTAGCAAAATCGGATGAGATTTTTTCGTTTATGTGCAAAAAACACTTAGGGCCGAGTAGTGGCCTTAGTCCAAGGGCCCAAATTTGAAACTTTTTTCGACACGTTCTTTTCGGTATTCAATTACCTTCCATAAAAAACTAAATCTAGCAAAATCGGATGAGATTTACTCGATTTATGTGCAAAAAACACTTAGGGCCAAGTAACGACCTTTGAGCCCTCCCAACAAGCCCGCGTTGCATCTTACCCAAAAACGATGTTAAGCAACTTTATTCTACTCGTCAATACCTTTCATTTGATATATCACAAGCAGCTATTGCGTGCGTATTTCGGTAGATATCGTCGAAAGACTGAAAAACACCTATAGGGCCCTAGCTCTGGAAGGGCCGACCCTACCATGCCCATTTTCGAACTTGACCTTACTTTTGTCGATACCAATCGGTGAAAAAAAGAATTTTGAAAAGAGGTTGTGATTTACTCAAGCTAGAGGGGTCACAGACAGACAGACGGACAGACGGACATTTTTAGCACCGTACGAAGTACTGGGGGCTTATAAGATTAATATGCCGTTTGTAACATGTTGATTTGGAAGCAGACGGTAAGGGCTAAGCATTTGTCTATGTTCATAGATAACGAATCCGCAATAAAAACAAGGCATCAGAACAGTCAGAGCATTTGCTGCGACTTAGCCCCGTACGACCCGTAATCCTATTTCGTCCGTAACCATAATACGTCCGTAGCCGTAATACGCCCGGAACCCTAATACGTCTACAACCCTCTAATGCGTCTGTTACCAAAATGCAAGTCAAGTTGGACATGGTCAAATTTACTGAAAGTGTTCATTTTTAGAATTGCGCATAGCGCAATTACGAAAGCCCGTACGAAGTACCTCTCAAATAAAACCAACAATTTACGACATTATTTTAGAAACCCAAAATTTTTTGCCAAATTTCCATTGGGTATTCAATTACCTCTCAAATGAAACAAAAACTAGCAAAATCGGATGAGATTTACTCGATTTATGTGCAAAAAACACTTAGGGCCGAGTAGCGGCCTTAGTCCAAGGGCCCAAATTTGAAACTTTTTTTGCCATCATTCTATTCGGCATTCAATTGTCTCTCAAATGAAACAAAAACTAGCAAAATTGGATGAGATTTATTCGATTTATGTGCAAAAAATACTTTGGGCCGAGTAGTGGCCTTAGTCCAATTCTATTCTTCTTCTTCTTCTTTTTCAGCCTGTTTCTATCCACTGCTGGATGTAGGCCTCTCCAACTTCTTTCCATTTCGTACGATCCATTGCCATTTGCTGCCAGTTTGTACCTGCAATATTCTTAATTCCGTTTGTCCATCTCTCTGGTGGTCTACCTATAGCTCGTCTTTTATATGGTCGCCAGTTCATGATCTTTTTGGTCCAACGTTCGTCTGTCCTTCTTGCAATATGTCCCGCCCAGCTCCATTTCAGAGATGCTATTCTTTCCATGACATCAACGACCCTGGTTTGTTGTCGAATCCATTGATTCGTCATTCTGTCTCTGAGTGTTATTCCAAGCATACTCCGTTCCATGGCTCTTTGTGTCACTCTCAATTTATCTTCGGATGCTTTCGTTAAAGTTAACGTTTCCGCTCCATAAGTTAGCACTGGAAGGACACAAGTGTCGAAAACTTTGCGTTTCAGACTATTATTCATTTTGCTTTTGAAAATTAGTCTGAGTTTTCCGAACGCTGCCCATGCAAGACCAATCCTACGTCTTATTTCTGCAGTTTGGTTGTCCAGACCTAACTTCAGTTTATGTCCTAGATATACGTAGCTGTCGACTCGTTCAATGACAGTGTAACCAATTTTGATTTCTCTATCGTCCCCGATGTTGGTCATGACTTTTGTTTTCGATAAGTTCATCTTGAGGCCAACTTTGCTTGCCTCTTCACTTAACTGTTGCAGCATAAGCTGAGCCTGACCTAGATTCGCTGCTATCGGTACAATGTCATCAGCGAAGCGGAGATTGCTCAGGTACTCTCCATTTATCTTTATTCCCATTTTACTCCAGTTTAACTTCTTAAAAATACTCTGCAGAATCGCCGTGAATAATTTCGGTGAAATAGTGTCACCCTGCCTTACACCTCGGCCGATTCTGAATTTCTCCGTGCTCTTATGAAGTTTTATACATGAAGTAGCATTTTTGTACACATATCGAATTGTGTTGGAGTACCTTGAGTCTACTCTACATTCGTCTAATGCGTCCAATATCGACCATGTTTCCACTGAATCGAAAGCTTTTTCGAAGTCTATGAATATCAAGACTATGTCGATGTTGATGTCGATGTCGATGGCTAGCAGCGTCGACATTTTCGATTCGTATTCGGTCCTGAAAATTATAACCGTCCGTTTACATTTGTCACTATTCAGGATCAGGATGTGTTTGTTGCGTTGTAGGAACTTATCAAGTTTACGGTGAGTGTCTCGAATGAACGAGTCCATCCCATCCAATTTATTGTCTTTGGTAATGAAGTTCGTTATGTGATTGGTTAAAATCGCTCGTGTATCATCAATCTTCTACAGATCAGCGATCAAATGTGGAATTTGAATATCATCACGTGTTACAGGCATCGCTAATTGAGGTCCAATTCATGAAATCCATCGGTAGCGTAACATCCGTTAGGTTGAGCACGTTATCCAGTTTAAATAGATCATTGTTCTCGTCCTGCTCCGATTTCAGTTTCTCGTATTTTTTGATGTGAGCTTTTTTGGTTTCGTTCAACTTCTTACTCTCTTTACACCGTTGCGACTGTATAAATCTTTCAATTAGTGTACCTGGTAAGCACATCTTCACTTCAGTTCATTTTCGTATTCTTTCAACTTGGATTCGATCTCGTTGCATTTGACCACGCATAGTGAAATTTCGTAGTCTAACAGTGATTTACCACATTCACGTTTCAGCGAATCAATCTTCTTATTGTTACCGTTCGATTGCTTATACAGCGATTCGAAAATCTTTAGCTTGTGTAAGATGAACATCGGAACGACGTGATTCGATCTGCATCTTAACAGGAATATTCTTCTCGATGATGTGGTTGCTCTGCTATCGATCAAATTCGCGTACTGTATCATGACTGAATGGCAATTCACGTTAAACGTTAGTTTAATCCATTGAAAGAAATGCATGTTAAATGTGATGTTGATGTTGGTATTGGTCTTAGAGGCTATGTCGATTGTAGTAAAAGTGGCTTCACTCACTGCGACGAGTAAATTATTGGTTTTCGGTTCGTTAGCCAAAGGAATGTGAATTAGTTTTCCTCGTATTTGTTGCGAGATTTGATTGGCTTGTGGTGATGGTTTTCATTGAAAAAACTGATTTTTTCAAAATTTGTATATTTCGGATGATGTGGTGACATCCATCTTCAGCTAAAACAACAAACATAGCACGAGACTTAGTACACAACTTAATCTTAAACTTTTAACAACAAAAGGAAATCACCTTAAATTGAGTTCAAATCGCTCACATAAGAAATTTCAGTATAACTATAATTTCTTATCAGAAATAAGAATTGAAAATAAACTTTACATCTTCAGTGTACACATATACACCTTTGTCAGTTAGATAACATTGTGATTTGACACATCCATAGATGCATCAGCTGGTGAATTACTCTACGCAACATGAAGTTGTTTGAATGAGTTCATGACATTGGAGTAGGTTGCTTGTAGTTTGTTCGACGTTTTGTAGTTGTGAGCTGATTCATCGTAGAGCCAAATGTAGCAAGCTTCCAACGTCTTCCGTTTATACCAATCGGCCTCAAAATCAAGGATTTTTACTTCCTTGTCAGTGAAATCTGGCTCGTGGGTCATATTGTCCAGGCAATGTCTAGTAAGGGCCGTTTTGGATCCCGGCTTGAGCTTGGTTTTGATGTCATATTCGTGTTCTTTCTTCCTGGTGCACAGACACCTCTTCGTTTCACCGATGTAAAAAGTCGAGCACATTTTGCACTTGATCCTGTAAACTAGTCCTTTCCTGATCATTTTCGGGATGCCAGTTTTCACTTGACTTGACTTGACTTGACTTTCGCAATAACAAGCTTGCCCCTGTGGGCTCACCCATGAGATTATTTGAACGTGAGGACTTTGACTTGAATGATCACGAATGAAATTCAAGTCCTAATCCTCCCTTTTCTCTCTCCTAGACTCGGTTCATTGTACACCAGAGAACAATTGTGCGCTTCCTCTCGTCGAGCACACTCATTCACATTCGCACTCTGCCTCCGGCACTTTGTGTACGATGAACTTTGTCAGTGGTGGGGCCACTACTTGCATTACTTTGACTTATATACCAAGGATGAACCAAGGTAACTAACTCAATCACCGTCGCTCGATCTATGTGGTCGGACTAACTACACGGCAGTGGGGAGATGAACCAACCACCTGAGCTCTTTCATTGCTCGGAAATATTTCAATTTCAATTTCGTTTATTCACCGCCGAAATATATCAGCTGTATACAAATTTTACAAGTTTTACAAACATTAAATTACTAGTCAAAACTTTGAAAAATTAAAACATCGACTCGGGAAGTCAGTCCTTATAGTCAAAGTGAACACATAAACATTAATCCAATCAACTTAAAAGCTCGTCATCTACAACCTCGTCATCTTCCTTCAGTTTTTCCTTCACTTTCGCTTTAAATTCATTACGACCATAAGACCACTATACTTGTTCACTAGTCTGATTATTTTTGCCATCGGTTGATTATATCCATAATTCCTCTCGTATAGAACTTCAGCCAGTGGTCTCTCATTCCTGAACGATCGATGCTGCTGTCTTCTGATGAATCTCGCCTCAATATTCTCATCATTGATTCTTTTGTTGTACAAGTCGTAGGCCATTAGAGCATTTGCGATCTTTCTGCGTGTAGATAATTTGTCAAGTCCAATTTTCTTACATCGCTCTTCGTATGGTTCCAGTCTGTACGGCGGAATGCGGTTTGTGTCTCCCAAAGCATACATAACAAACTGTTTTTGGACTGACTCGATGTCATTGCTGTAGTTCTGTTGGTACGGGTCCCAAATAACTGACGCAAATTCCAGTTTTGACCTTACGTATGCATTATACAGCACCACCAATGCTCTTGTGCCAAACTGTCCTTTTGATACAGACTTAATAAAACCCATTGACTGTCTCGCTCTGGTTATACTTCTTTCCATGCGTGCGATAAGCGTAAACTTCACATCGACCGGGATGCCAAGATCTCGAACTTCCTGCTTTCTTTCAACGACATGATCCCCCATAAAGTACGTAACGTAATGCGGATCGTTGATTCATGCTATTGTGATGACTTCGCATTTCTCCAGGTTAAACGGAAGCCTGTTCCTTTCGCTCCATCTCAAAACGTTGTCAATGTCAGCTTGGAGTTGTCTTGAATCAGCCGACGAACCAACTTCCATTAACAATTTTATGTCATCCGCAAATAGAAGTGGAAGTGCAAATGACACACACTCCACAATGTCATTAACACCAATCAAGAACAATGTTGGGCCAAGAATACTTCCAGCAGGAACCCCTGAAGTTGCTGTATAAGTCCTAGATTTGACATCACCAATGACAACATAGAACAGCCGGCCAACAAGAAATTCAAAAAGCCACCTGGCGGTTCTTTTTCCAATGCCAAACCATTTCATTTTTTTAATGAAGATTCGATGCCAAAGTTTGTCAAATGCATTTTTAAAGTCACCATAGAAGATGTCGAGTTGTTTCCTTCTTGATAATGCTTCGTGTGCCACAATGGAGAGATTTAACAAGTTTGTTTCTACCGAACGTCTCGGTCTGAAGCCGTGTTGCGCATTTGAAATGTTCGGATTAATTCTATCCAAAAGCTTCAGCTGAATCGCGTACTCATAAACTTTTAACACCACTGAACTGATTGCTGTTATACGGTAGTTTTTCACATCATCCTTCCTGCCTTTTTTCTTGTAAACCGGAACCACTTTTGAAATCTTAAGCTTCGAAGGAATTTTTCCCAGTTCCATCGACTTTTGGTGCAAAATCCAAAGCGGCCACACTAACGCGTCCATACATTTTTTTACAAATAACGGTGCAATATCATCGGGACCACTGGTACTTTTGGGATCTAATTTTTCAATCGCATTTTCAATATCACCCATTGTCAGTTCCACTTTTCATGTATCGTCAGCTTCTACACCATACTCCTCATCAAAAACTAGCGGTTCTTCGTCCTTCGTATACAGTCCTTCAAAATAATCGGCAAATATATCTGCAACTTCCTGCGGATTTTCAGACTTTCTTTCACCAAACATCATTTCACACGGGTATGTTGCACATTTTCGTTTCGACTTGGCGTATGACCAAAACTCCGACGGATTTTCCACAATATTTTGTTGTTCGATATATTCTTTGTTCAGCCTTTCGTTCAACTCGTTGAATTCTCTTACGGCCTTTGCATAGTCTAATGTCAAGATATCCTTCGGTTTCTGTTTGTACATTTTCTTTTTCTTATTCTTTTTCTGCTGCCATTCCCGAGTCCACCACTTCGGTCTGTTTTTGTTCCGCCTAATACGGATCTTTGGTACATTTTCAACGATCACTCGATTCAACAATTCATAGAAATAGTCAAAAGCCTCATCAACGTCCATCCGATCAAAAAGTGCTGCGAAATTTATTGCCCCCAGTTGCCGTATTATATTTTCATAGTTCGCTAACTTGTACGAAAAAACTTCAATGAAGTCATCTAAGACGTGGACGTTTGTTTCTGGATAACTTTCAAATGCCAACTCGATCGGTACATGAAAAGGATCTACTTCAGTATTCAACGTAATTGCAACTGGAGCCTTGCACACATGTAGATCACCGGTACCATTTACAAACACTAGATCTAGCACGTTCTGTGAAATGTTCTTCAGATCCGACAACTGAAACAACGACAGATCATGCATTTTCCTAAGAAATTCTGAAGCTGCATGAAAATACACTGTATCGGTGTGTGATGCCATATCCTGCGGTAGCAAAAACGTATCAGAATCATCCCAGTTCCATACGACGTCATGCAGATTAAAATCTCCTATCACCATTACTCTACAATCACTTTCCATCGCCACGACCCGACGCACAAGTTCGTAATGTTTAAGCAAAATATCCAACCTCGTGGAATAACAAGCTTGCCCCTGTGGGCTCACCCATGAGATTATTTGAACGTGAGGACTTTGACTTGAATGATCACGAATGAAATTCAAGTCCTAATCCTCCCTTTTCTCTCTCCTAGACTCGGTTCATTGTACACCAGAGAACAATTGTGCGCTTCCTCTCGTCGAGCACACTCATTCACATTCGCACTCTGCCTCCGGCACTTTGTGTACGATGAACTTTGTCAGTGGTGGGGCCACTACTTGCATTACTTTGACTTATATACCAAGGATGAACCAAGGTAACTAACTCAACCACCGTCGCTCGATCTATGTGGTCGGACTAACTACACGGCAGTGGGGAGATGAACCAACCACCTGAGCTCTTTCATTGCTCGGAAATATTTTTGTATAGAATTGGAATCGTGAAGAAAATTACCTGTAGCAGGAGACTTACCAAACCACACGTCATACAAACCATTCATTCAGATTCATTGTTATTTCGACCATTTTCGTTGTGCGTTGGTGCGTAATCATTCTTTTGATTTTCGTATCATTCAAAAAAGCGTTCTCCAATAAGCCATTAGCGGCGTGAAACGAGAGAGATAACATTAAGATCAGATATACATATCTTTAGCAGAAGGTAACACAGCCAAATTATTACATAAAACAGTTTACACTATCGCTAGTCAAAGAAACGAGAATGCTCCCATCAACAAACGTCCGAGAAAAACTGGAATCGCCGTTCCGACAGACACCGCGCAACGGGAATGCTCTTCTCAACGTTTCGTAAAACGCTTCTCATGTGTTAGCCACACCACGTAAACAGTGACACCTACGTGTAGAGGATACGCTCCTCTTAGGGAACGTGCAAGAAACGCTCAAACTCAGAGGCTCCTAAGCCTTTAACTTTACGGAGAGAATAGTTTCTACAAGCGAGGCAAACGTTCCCTTCAAAAAACGTTAGAGAAAAACTGAAGGCTAACGAACCATAACTTTGACTTGACATACGTCGACAACAATCAAAACCAACAACAGTCCGAAACTCGAAACGCGCAACATCACGGAAAGAAGAAACTCTAGACAACAACAAATTGCAAACAAATTGTACTTGTGCAGGTACGAAGAGCGAAAACAAGAATAAGGCTTCTAATCGCACAGGACCATCGGTTAAGTATCTGTTTGCCAAAACTGGTAAAACGGCATATCCAAACCAAAAGCGTAAATGCTCCTTACAAGAAACGACAAAGCAAAACCGTGAGATATGACGCATTCAGAGAATGGTTACTGTAAAGCATCAACCATTCGCTCATCAAGTTACATCGCAAGTACCGTAAACCGTTACCCTATACAAACCGTATCTGCTTCAATTGGAGTCAGAGTTTTTTCCAAACTGTGCTGCACTGTGTCCCGAGCGTGTCATTTCAGTATCATTCAGAGCCTTCGTTCATCATCGAGTTTCACTGGTTTCACGGCTTGACCTGTATACAGCTCCGTTCAATATTCCTCCTGTTAGTTTCCGTACTGGCATTCGGCCTCTATTTCTTGGCATTTCCCTCAAATTCATGAATTCCATTGAGCAACTTGTCGAGAAACAATGTTGGTAATCATCCCGTTTCACCGCCTAAGTCTCCGTCCGTCGAAATTTCATTCGGGGAAAACTACAATCGCTCGCGAAAACAGTCGGACACAATTGTAAACAACTTTAAAATCAAACAAACCAAAAAAAAAAACAAAGAAATAACTTGAAAAACTAAGACAAATTCGACGAGCAATAATTTTTCACGTTCAGCCATTTTCACATCGCCTACTTCGATCCAGGGAATGCCAGTTTTCACACACGAAAATGTGTTCTGAAGTCTTACGATCGTTTTTGGTGCAGCCCTCAGGTGTGGGTTCACCAGTTTCAGTTGCTTCTGAATTCGATGCGTTAGCTCCGGAATGAATGGTAACGACCGGTAGACTGGTTTTTCTATCAGGCTGTTTTTTCAATGAAAACCATCACCACAAGCCAATCAAATCTCGCAAAAAAATACGAGGAAAACTAAGTCAGGAGATATCTTCGAGAAACCCTAAAGCACTCGGGCTGCCCCTAACGCACTAAAGACCGACTCAAATATGCGCATTTTCACATCGGATCTAACCGCTGTTATTACAAAATTAGGGAAAAAAAGAATTTTTAAAATCGGTTGCGTTTTAATCAAGGTATCGTGTTTGTGACAGACAGACAGACATTTTTTTATTGTGAATTAGTCATCAACCATTAATTTGATCTGATTCCATGGGTTCCTCGGTCTGTTGTGCGTGATCCTATTTCGGCAAACTGGACCTACTGATTAAAGTGGAATCCGAACCACTGTCAAACGTAAGTCTCATTGTCCTTACATCGAGAGACGCGTTACGATTTAAAATCTGGTATGAGTGTTTTATGTGAAATCACAGATGGAACTGTTTCTTTTTTTTGTATCAACTAGGTTTTATTAACATTAAGAAAAAGCATTAAAAAAATTCTTCTCGAATGTGCCTAGAATACAAGCTGCATTGCACCGTTGAATGGCTATTGAGATCTTTTGATATAAGAAATCTAAAACGCGTTTTTTGCCTGTAGCCCTTTAAAAGTTTGCCAAGAGTATACATAAACAGCTTTGTTTCTGGACCGCAAACATCCAAACTATCAAACGCAATTGGTATGAATACGTGATTCTGCTCCAGGATAATTCAATGGTTTGGTTTTTTACGACTTTATTACGGTCATTACGGAAAGTGCCTATAGGCATTGCTACTGCGGTAACTAATCATACTTGATTAGTAAAAACCGTAGGATCAAGCACTACCGATTGGGCTACCTGGATCAGTCATCTATAACCATAGAAAAAAGCATTGCCCTTACCGTCTACTGTAACAGCAAAAATTTGACCAAAGAAATTCTAGAAACAAATTTTTACCAAAAAAATTTTGCGTCACAAGTGGCAGATGTTGAGGAAAGTACTTTTTAAGAAATTTTTTAAAATAGGCAAAATATGTCCTAATACGTCCGAGCCATCTGCCACTTTGTGACGCAAAATTTTTTTGGTAAAATTTTGTTTCTAGAATTTTTTGGTCAAATTTTGCTGTTACAGTTTTTGCGTAACAAGCGCAGAATGTGTCACCTCCAGCGATATCAGTTGTTTTGGAAGTATGCACAGGGACTTGCGTCACTTTTACTTTTTTTTTATATAATTGTTTATTCAATCAAATTAGAAAATATACACAAAATTATATTCTAGATAAAGATAAATTTACAGCCTTCCAGACTTTTTCAAATTTAAGTTACGACATTTCTTTACACTTTTGTATTAATTAGTTATTAAAAACTTGACAATTCAGAAAAATGGTGAGATTTATTATTGTCTTAGAAATTTCTTTGGTGTTATTGCCACCTGAGGATTGAAAAAGACTCGAAAAAACAATCAATATTCTCGTTTTTTTTCACTTTTACTCTTTTGAGTGTTTTTGACTGATTAAACCTGATTCGCTAAGACTCGACTACTTCTTTACTTCGTCAACGGTACTGTTACCCGCCGTGCACCCGCCCTTAAGTCAACTCTTCGTAGGATACCAGAGATATGAAAGACAAACAAACACACCTTTTCGATTTACATAAATTTCTTTATTTTACTGAATCGTTCTCGCACCTCTTCGGAAAGTTCCGTTAAGGAACATAACTTGTCCGTGGGGTACATTGTACGAATAATATCGCGCCTGGTATCGTGATTGCCTGAAGTTTCGGCGACATGAGTAATCGGCGATTCCTGAAGAAACGCCGACTTCCTGAAGCAAACGCCGACTTCCTGAAGAAATGACGAGAAAAACGACAACTTTCTACACTCACGTTTCTTCAGGAAATCACCGTTTCTTCAGGAAGTCACCGTTTCTTCAAGAAGTCGTCGTTTCTTCAGGAAGTCGTCGTCGTCTTCTTCTCGTCGTTTTGGTAGGAGTTGTCATTTGATGTCGCCATATCTTCAGAGAGTCGTCATTTCTTCAGGAAGTCATCGTTTCTTCTCGACGTTTCTTCAGGAAGTCGCCGTTTCAGAAAAGACTAGAAAAAACGATGACTTCCCGAAGAAACGTCGGGTCGTTAGAATTGAGTGGGTGAAGTCAAAAAGTTGCTGTAACTATGTTTCTTAGTCTCTACATTTTTAGCGAAACTAGTCGTGGACCCTAAAATCCATATGAGGGTACATGAGCGTGCTACTGTTTATAGCAACGTGTCTTCGAAAGATAAGGATGAAGTGCTTCATCCTTCTGTTGAGATTAATGTTTCAGATGTTTTTAGGTGAGTTTGGCTTTGTTGTGTGATTGTCAGTGCCGTTGATCTCGTGTGATACAGAAATCGGTTAGGATTGTAACTTGTCAGGAGCTCACACGTGTTGTTAAGGATTTAGTTAGAAAGAA